>NC_081140.1:600000-805000 GCF_958295425.1 Solea solea | reverse complement strand
CACTGATTTTCCGTTGAGGGAGTTTTAATTCCATCCTACTCTAATATGCTGTTTAATACTCTAGCAGCACTGTTAATAAAGTAACATTTATTTAAATTGGTTCAAATGTATACAAACATTACAGGCCATTATAAATTCATTTCAACAAGATTTGTTTTAAAAAGTGACAGTCCTAATTCTTCTATTTAAAAGTCTGAAAGTCTACAGGTAAATAATTCTTCTACAAACAAACTTGTATTTGAACACACGCACAGGATTGCACAGCTATTCTTCCAGGAACACACAATGACTTCTATTCATTTAGACATCCTACACAAAGCATTAGCCATAACCAGTTAATGCCTAAACCTAACCCAAACCTAACCCCAATTCAAACCTTAGCACTAAAGTTAACCAGCTCCTTAAACATTAGGTTCTGCCATATTAGGACTAGGTTTTACTCCCCAACAAAGTCTCTGGTTATGCCTGGGTTAACTAACAACTAAGAAAACTCACAATCCACTTCAAGCTAGGACTGGGCAATATGGCTGAAAAACATATCACAATATAACTACTTTATATCGATCGATATTGATAATAATTGAATATTTTTCATGACCTCTTTAAAATTAATAATTAAAAAAAAACATTATTTAACTTTTATTATAAACTCAAACTTTTATCTTATTTAAATCACTACAGTTATCAATCAGACCACACAGGAAAATAGTAATGTCAAGCACGTTCATGACATTTTTAAAACCAAACTTCTTAACTATGCTGACAGAAGCAAGTCCTTGGCTTTGTGATAAGTCACTAGGGATGTATATTGTTAGGATTTTATCGATACCCATTGATACTACAACATGTAATTTTGTTTAAAAAAAAAAAAAAAAAAAAAAAGATGTTACAAGATGTTCAGCCTTTTTTTTTTATTACCACATGGTAATATTAAAGCTTCAACAGAACAGAAGCTATGCAATTACAAATGCTTCTCAGAAGAAAATTAAAACTAGGGAGATGGCAAAAGCCCCTTCATGATCAACCCAACAGACCGCAAGTGCAGACAGACCCATATGTCAAACAGAACAGTGCAGAGGAGGCACTTCTCCTGCCACATTTGGCCCTAACAGTTTTAGGGCCAAATGAAAGCAACATATTTACTTTCACGGAAAAAGCAATACAAAATGAGTTAATATCTCATTAACAGGACAGCTAACAGTGCTCACACTGACTTCAAGTGGACTAACTGCTGCCTATTTACCCAAACCACTTGGATTCGACCAGTGCTTTAGGTGGAAAAAGTGCCGGTATTCCCCTCATTCAACTGTTTCCAGGTAAATTAGGTGGTGGGTGGTTGGGATGGGATATCATTAAGTGATATATTCAAGTCATCTACAAATGAAGAATCTAAATGGCTGTGTGTTATGATATTACATGTTTTTATTTGAATTCATTTATAAAAACTCATCAACTTTGCCAACCCATTAACGTTGGCGTCACATATGTTTACATATTTTTTGACCAAAAAAATAACAACGATGAATACAATGACAAGAGGATACAAGAGGTATAAAATACAAGATATAAAAAGCTTTCCATTTAAATGAGTGATACGAGTAAAGTATAAAAACACACTCAGTATAAAATAATAAACACATCTACAAACTAACAGGATATAAAACGGACTTAAAGATATTGAAACAAATGACTAATATGACTAATAAATGACTAATAAAACAAAATTGTATCTGTTAAAATTAATGCCTAATTGGGTTTGAACAATTTTTTCACATGTATATTTAACACAGCTTGTTGATATGATAATTAATGTCTTATATTTTATAATCAATATTGACAATTTGGGGCTTCCATATGTCCAAAAGTGACTGACAGTAACGGAAAATAAGTAAAAACTCTATGACCCTCTTCCTCAGCACAAGCTGAACGATAAAATCTAACACACCAAGAGAGGCATTTGTGCAAAACTACGGAAAAACTGCAGAAAAGGTGCGACGCCCCCTTGTAGTTTGAGTATAACCCTAACCCTAACCAAAAGAGATAAATAGAATAGGACAGGTTACTATGAGCTCATGGGAAGTCCCAGTACACCAGAGGCTTAAAACGAGAAGCAGCAGACGATTGCCGTGCTATACAGCGCGTGTAATCCAGGGGGTGTGAGCGACGAAGATGGTGGAATAAGTTTGTTGATAAAATGTAACAAGCTCTTGGTGATTATGGTCTGGTGTAATTTGTAGGCAGCGTTTTTTTTTATATTTTTTTTTTAGATACTTTATTAATCCCCTTAGGGAAATTATTCTCAGTCTCAGAGCGACTGATATTCTCTGCATTGACCCATCCTAGAATTAGGAGCAGTGGGCTGCCACACTGAGTAGCGCCCGGGGAGCATTGGGAGTTGGGTACCTTGCGCCCTGTTACTGTAATCAGATTACATTTGTCTGGAACGCAGTAATGTAACTGTTGATAACGTCAGTAATCACATTACAGTTACGAATCAAAAAATGATCTTGTTACTTGCACTGCTTTATGGGACGACCGAAATCACAAATCAAACATAGACTTGACTCTAGGAGACGAAGAAGATGAGCGAGAGACGAAGAAGACAAGCAAGAGACGAAGAAGACGAGGAAGGACATGCGTATTCAGTGTTGTTTTCCTTTGAATTCTCATCATCATCATCCAATATTGTCATGAAGGCTATTGACTTCATTTTGTTACCAATGCCAAGCTGGCAGACCTCCGAACCATGGTAAGGAGACGTCCAAAGACCGCTAGCTCCTTTAGCTTGCATTAGCTCATACGGCAACCACACATTAACTACTGGACTCTGTCTGCGTTGAAGAACGGCACTTTTATTTACAGCACTGCAGGGTGATGCATAGCCACTCTTGTTATTATGCAACTCTCTCACAAAAGGGAAAATAACTTTAAACACATGCAGGGTAACAGATATTCGCTGCGGC
Source organism: Solea solea (assembly GCF_958295425.1). Classification (NCBI taxonomy): domain Eukaryota; kingdom Metazoa; phylum Chordata; class Actinopteri; order Pleuronectiformes; family Soleidae; genus Solea; species Solea solea. The sequence continues at coordinate 802,037 of NC_081140.1, read as the reverse complement.
TCGCCAAACACACACACCTTACTTCCTGCTTCACTACGCACCTTCTCTGACGTCACACGCAACACATAGTGCAGTACACTAACGTCTCATACCTGCTACACCACACACACACAAGTCACACACACCGGGCTGAGCCTTTAACATTTTATTTACAGATGTTGATAAATGAAATTCATAATTGCACAAAATGTTTAGCCTTGTTCTTGTTTGTTCTGACACATTTTTCTGTTATGTTTTATTGAATTAAAGAGCATAAACGAGATTGTGTGCATAACCCCTTTGTAGAATAAAGATTCATGCTGAGTTAGGCAGATTGTTTAATTTTAGAGTGTTAATTAGCAATTAAGGTATGATACAGCTCAGGTGATGTCATGGAGTAATTCAAAAGTAATATAACTAGTATTATTACTTTAAGCAGTGAGTAACAAAGCAAAGTAAGGCATTACTTTTTACTAGTACCTAGTATTGTGTAATGAATTACTTTTTTTACTAACGACACCAACACTGTTTGTAGGCAACATTGGCGTGACTGTGGTTGGACTTTAAGTTACCAAAAAACTGCCATACTGGCAATTTTTTTTGAAGTTGAGTGACTTTATCCAACGTCCTATCGTTTTTCTATTGATATCACGAAAGCGTCTATTGAGATACATATAGTTATATTATCACCCAGCCCTACTTTAAGCACACTTATGTTTTCAGTTTTGTTGCCCACAGTATTATGTATTTTACACACACACATATCTAGAGTAATGATCCACTGACGTAAAATTCCTTGTATGTGCACACATTCTTGGTCAATAAAGCCACTTCTGTCTCTGAAACATTGTCACACACAGAAACTCTCAACACTATGTAAGACGAGTAAGTTCTACACCTGTGAGCTTAAAATCAATGACAACGTTAAGATTTGATCGATCAACAATACAGAGTGACTCTGTTTGTTTATCTGGGCTTATGAGTCATCTATCTTCTTACAGCACCACCTCACAGTATTCTGGTGAACTTCACTTTACATCTAGTCTTGTGTGTGCGTGATTCTAATGTATGGTGGAAACAAAGGTCACTGAAACAGTTGTAATCCTGGTGCTGCACTAGATCACCTTACTTGTCCAGTGACAAACAAGTGAAGCGCCACTAAATCATCTTTACTAACAAGATTTATGGAGCTGTCAATGTGAACGGTAGCAATCCCCTTCGATCATGTTTCTCAAATCGCTAGCTAGTTGCCCTATTAGCAAATAAATCGTAAACATAGCATCGTAACAGAATAATCAGCAACTGATTAACCAAGTAGCACATTCTGTTTGGTCGTCAATTACTATTTAACGACAAGGCCCGAGACAACTAGCTTAAATGAGAAATTCACAGTATTTCAAGAGTAAATAAATCCGTCAGTAGCGGAGGAGCTCGCTAACTCAGCAGCACTTACCTGCATAATAACACCGACGCATTAGCTAGCAAGCTAGTGAGATGAAAAGAAAGAGAGAAAGAAAGAAACTCAATATTATACTATGCTATCCAACTTACCCAAGCAATGTTAACATCCACCGACAACCTTGAAGACGTGTAAGCTGTCGATGAGAAGAGCTCCCTCGCTGTATTTTGCTCTGATCGACCCAGTTTGACTAGTGATATAGAATGACACGAGTGAACTATCCACGTAGCTAAGCTCTTGCTAACGTGGACATTAGCCAGCAGCTACAGTCTGTTACCAGCCTCTCTAGTGGTGTATGCTGTCGATGCTCGTGTGCCTGTCAGCGCTCTAAGACTAGTTGGGACTCAGTAGCAGTCAGCCTCCCACTATCTATATAGAAGTGACAGCACCGCTTACGGTATGTCCTCGGGATAATACCAAAATAATCAGTGTTAAAACGGCAGAAGGAAGAAGGCCATCTTGTTGACAAGCAGCTGCATAAGGACCACAACCAATAGCAACGCAGAGTCGATGGTGTGTCCATATATGGCATCTGCACTGCTCCCTCCCTCTCCAACTCTCCAACTCTCTGCCTCCCCCATCCTCTCTGCACTGGGCAACGCTGTGCAGCAGCAACATCAAAGGTCACTATGTGTCAAAGGTACAACACTGTCCAAAAACATGGATGACTGGACGGAACTACCGGGCTCAGGAGTCAAGGGCCCAGGTAAGGTGCCCTACGATTTTCGCTCCTACTATTCAAATCAATTTTTAAATGGGGCCCTGAAACAACATGACACTGGTTATGATCTGTGACGTATCTAATTATTATAAGCCAGGTGTTGCCTATCAAAAATGACCAAAATATGTTCTTATTTTGCATAAATCGGATGCACTTCTTATTGAAAATATAAGCCTACCTAGTGTTACCAGTTGGAGCTTGGCTCAACATGTTTGAGGCTACTGGAGGTACAGTTGGATTACACATTTGCCACAATAAAGGACACTAGTTGTGAAACTTTTGACAAGCAGGTGCCACAGGTCACTCATGAGTAATGACAAGGTCACTCACAATCCCGCAGTGGGGAAATTTACATAGTTACAGCAGCAAAGACAGTAAAGATAAAGATAATAAATAATAAACATGCCTTACCAAAAAAGTACAATATATAAAGTTATTAACACTAAGACTATCAAAAAAGTTAAAATAGAATGTATAATGTACATTATAGATGGTTTACAGTATATATACAGTGTGGGCTTGATATTTACATTATAAACAAAGATTGAACATGGGAAATTATATAGGTATATTGCACTTGTGTAAATTTACAGTATATTGCACATGGTAGGGAGGAATGAGGAGCCTGGTGATGGGGTCTACTGAGAGCAGTGTTTGTTGTACAGTCTAACAGCTGCAGGGAGGAACGACCTGCAATAACACTCCTTCAGACATTTAGGATGTTTCAGTCTGTTACTGAAGGAGCTGCACAGTGCTGTGATGGTCTCCTGCAGGAGGTGGAGACATTGTCCACCTCCACTGGGTCCAGGGAACATCCAAGGACAGAGCTTTTTTAATCAGTCTGTCCAGCCTCTTCCTGTCTGCAGCTGTGATACTACTGCCCCAGCAGACCACTCCAAAAAGATGGCTGATGCCACTACTGAGTCATAGAAGGTCTTAAGGAGTTCTCCCTGAACTCCAAAAGACCTTAGACTCCTCAACAGGTAGAGTCTAAGGAGCAGCAGATGAGACTGCAGTAAAGCCAGCCTCCACTTTGTTTTACAATATACTAGAAATTATGATAAGAATGTGCAATTTCAAAATAAAAGCGATGGATGTGGGACAAGCCCTCTGAAATAGCATCATTATAATACTACTTCACACTGATAGTAGACCACCTCACGGTGGTCCTCACAAAATATCAGACCATTGTGATGTTTCCACAAGCAAATTCCACTTCAAATTAACAATAGACCACCTCACCTCACGGTGATATTTTGTGAGAGCCACCCTGAGGTGGCACATACTTTACTGTCTAATGTAAAGTTGTAACAGTAACAGTTGTAAACACACACAGCTCATTTACATACAGGAACATGACGAACATGACAATCAGCATCACAGTTATTTATAAATGTTTGTTTATTTACTGACAGCAGGAAGATACAAATGTGTTCATTTATTCAAACAGCATGACTTCACTGACAAATACAGCAGGTAAACAGTCGACTTTCATTAACATACATACATACATACAGTACATACTTCAATATATACAATACATACATAAATATATACAGTACATACATAAATACACAAAGCACATACATAAATACAAAAAGTACATACATAAATATATACAGTAAATACATAAATACAAAAGGTACATACATAAATATATACAGTACATACATAAATACACAAAGCACATACATAAATACAAAAAGTACATACATAAATATATACAGTAAATACATAAATACAAAAGGTACATACATAAATATATACAGTACATACATAAATACATACAGTACATACATAAATATATACAGTACATACATAAATAAATACAGTACATACTTAAATACATACAGTACATACATAAATACATACAGTACATACTTAAAAACATACAGTACATACATAAATATATACAGTACATACTTAAATACATACAGTACATACATAAATATATACAGTACATACATAAATACATACAGTACATACTTAAATACATACAGTACATACATAAATATATACAGTACATACATAAATACATACAGTACATACATACATGATACACTCAGCAGTGAAAAAGGTGAGTGTGATGGTGGTGTATGTGTGCCTGTTTTAATCACTTTCCTTTGTCATTGCCCACATCCATCCAAACTTGTGATGTGATGTGTCATTTTCATGCAGTACCTCCTTCGCCACATGATGGCAGGCAGCTGCATAAGCTCAGTCAGCAGGACAGGTAATCACAAATGATTAGTTCAACTGTACATGAGTCCTTAGGTCACGTGACAGCTATATCGTCACTGTCGTGCTGTTAAACAACAATGGCGGGGAGGATACAGGACACAAGTCACTTTATTGTGGAGTGTATTTGCTTTCCTAGATTTTCATATGGTTTGAATTGCTTGTGGCATTTTGTTTATTATACTTTGTCAGCTGAAGCAAACCAACTAATGTTGCCTTCAGTGTTAAGTGTTTGAGAACCGCGGTCTTTTTTACAACGCCCACAAGAGGGCTACACAAATGATTCAAAGATTTGTTCAATTTACTGTCTGAGCGTAAAAGATCTGAGGCAGTAAAAAGAGTCAAACTTCCCAACACTAGAAACTTGCGGCCTGCGGGCCACGTGCAGCCCCTCCATAAACATTACTATATATTGTATAGCAACTCATTACTGGTAACATTAATATCAGGGGCCTCTTTGCATTAAGGGCCGGGGCCGTGCCCCACCAGAGGGCACTGCTGAGCAGGGGAGGATTATAAGCTTTTATGTTTTCCTGTGTCGAAAATGTCATGGAGCACAAGTTAATAATAAGTTCAACGTTGTCCCCAATGAAATGTCCAAAGTTTTCATTTGATGAACACAATGTGTCCACTGTAGACACATTGTGTAGTAGTATGTGAATAGTTGGTTGTGCCATGCAGTGTTATTGCTCATGGATGTATTATTATATCCAGATAGAGCTCCACTCCCTCTGCCATGAAGAGCACAATAGTAAAAGAGACATGTGTAAAAGTGTCCACAGGACACCTGGAGACATGGACACAGGCATGTATAGATCTTTATATTCTATATTTTTAAGCCCAGAAAACTCTTATTTCCCAGAGTGACGTCACAGCTGTGTAAGAAATGTGAATAAATGAAGGTGATGATGGGTTTTCTTTTACATTTTTTTAAAATATTACAACAAAACAGGTTTTAGTTATTTATTCGTCGCTCATGAGGATTTATTTTCAAACTTATTATCGATGTATTAACGAGCTGCTGTGTGGATTCATGCTAACATCGTGAACACGGGGCAGATGACGGTGTGATGACCTGAGACTTGCACTCACTTCACCACTGATGAACACATGAATTACACTATCTGTTCATAAAGTTACTGATAAATGTGATGAACACATGAATTACACTATCTGTTCATAAAGTTACTGATAAATGTGAACACATGAATTACACTATCTGTTCATAAAGTTACTGATAAATGTGATGAACACATGAATTCCACTATCTGTTCATAAAGTTACTGATAAATGTGATAACCACAGGAATTACACTATCTGTTCATAAAGTTAGTGATAAATGTGATGAACACATGAATTACACTATCGTTCATAAAGTTACTGATAAATGTGATGAACACATGAACGACACTATCTGTTCATAAAGTCACTGATAAATGTGATGAACACATGAATGACACTATATGTTCATAAAGTTACTGATAAATGTGATGAACACATGAATTACGCTATCTGTTCATAAAGTTACTGATAAATGTGATGAACACATGAATTCCACTATCTGTTCATAAAGTTACTGATAAATGTGATGAACACATGAATTCCACTATCTGTTCATAAAGTTACTGATTAATGTGATGAACACATGAATGACACCATCTGTTCATAAAGTTACTGATAAATGTGATCAACACATGAATGACACCATCTGTTCATAAAGTTACTGATAAATGTGATGAACACATGAATTACAATATCTGTTCATAAAGTTACTGATAAATGTGATGAACACATGAATTACACTATTGTTCATAAAGTTACGGATTTATGTGATGAACACATGAATTACAATATCTGTTCATAAAGTTACTGATAAATGTGATGAACACATGAATGACACTATCTGTTCATAAAGTCACTGATAAATGTGATGAACACATGAATGACACTATCTGTTCATAAAGTCACTGATAAATGTGACGAACACATGAATGACACTATCTGTTCATAAAGTTACTGATAAATGTGATGAACACATGAATGACACTATCTGTTCATAACGTTACTGCCATTGGATATGTGCCGAGTGAGCAAATCCATAGGAATGAACGGAGCCAGAGGGGCGGAGCTACATCCAGTTCTGACAATACATCAAAAACCATCTTGTTAGTGAGGACCCATGCTAACAACCTTTGATACCAAGATGCAATCACCCAACTGACTGATGCCCTGATTGTGGCATCTCCAGTCCCAATGGACGTGACAAAGATTACCAACCACAAACAAGATCCACTAGAACTGGTGCCTGACTATTATCTACTACTACCTTGTCACCACCTTCAACCAATATGGCACCATTGATGGGCCAAATCAGGCCCAGTCACAGGCCCCTTTTCATGTTCATGTTCATGTTACACAAGCATTTGTTCGAGGCTTGCTTACCAAGGTGAGAGACAAGATCCAGATCACCTGTGTAGGTCCTGGTGATGTGCCCATCTGGATGAAGTTCTGCGACATGCTAGGGATGAGAAGAGACAAAACAGATGAAAGCCCAACACCAAGCTGTGTCTCCAGTGACATCACAACCACGGACCCTGGCTCCGTTGGTCCAAAATGCAAAAACGTAGAGGGGTTACAATAATGGCCCTTGAATTGTATGACTGTTACATTTTTTTCTGCCTATTCTTTTGGTCTGGATTTGGTCACAGAAAAGACTGCGTCTGAAACGTGATGACGTTTACGTTGACGAAGTATGAAAAGAGAACACCCGAAACAACCAACACGGGAAAAACACAAACCGGTCCAAGATGACAGAGGTAAAGGTAAGAATGGATAAAAAACACATTTTGATATTGAACACTGTATCAATAGTCATTATTTGTATGCATTAAATCAATTACGTGTGCAAGACACAGTTAGCCTGCATATATTTTAGGACAGGGAAAGTCTTAGAGGCAAATGCAGTACAGTTCATTACTACTTGATTCTGGATTAAAAATGTTCCCATGTTAAAAATACAAAATACAATTTTAATTTTAATTTTCTCTTATGGAGCAACACTACGTTTCAAAATTCCTGCATTTTTATAGATGCCCCTGATAATGACTGTTCTTTGAACCTCTTCATTAAGAAGAAATGTAACAATTTGCCTCTCAGACAGGGTTTAAAAAATGTATTGTTTTGTGTGTTTCTTAAAACTTATGAATCACTTTCTTTTGTCTTTTAGGATACAGTGTATACAAATGTCACCTTGACTGTGTGCAAAGCCATTATCACTGTGGCTTTGTGAAAAATGTTTTGTCCGTCGGTTTAAACTCTGCTGCAAGACAGCAACCACAAATATTACTGCAACTTTGGCATCCACGATGACTCCAGCATCCACGATGACTCCAGCATCCACGGTGACTCCAGCGTCCACGGTGACTCCAGCGTCCACTCCAGTGTCCACGTTGACTCCAAGAAGTCTGCAGATCCTGTGGCTTCAATCATACAGAGGTGAGATATCAGACACTGACACTGATTTGTTACAAATCAGTGTCAGTGTGTTTTATTTTACAAATAAAACATGTAGTCAGTAGTTGTACAAATCATTTGTACAACTACTGACTACATGTTTTATATGACTGCATATGTCCCCTTTTAACACACGCTCACTGTCCAACACAATCTTAAATCTTAATCATTGATTTATGTCCCTGCAGCTGTACTCTCCATCTCCCTGGACAAAGACAAAGACATGGACACATGTGGAACTGAGTTTGACTCCAGGTAAACTGATAATTTAGGAAACTGTTAATCCAATTTTCACAACACTTTATATCCCATAATGTATGTGAGTGTCATTAATGACTTCATTATTTTGTTATATCATTTTGTCTTATCAGCGAGATAACGCAGCTTCAGAGCCACATGTCCAAGGAAGCAAGGCTCAAACTGGAAAGCCTTAGAGAGTGAGGACTTTGTCAGGCGTCTGTAATCCCTGACTACTTTTAGAAAAATGTAAATAGTTAATTGTCTGCTATGCATACAAATAAAAACGATATATCATTCATTACTTGTATTCATTACATGGATTTGAAAGTTATGCAACTTTCTGTGCAGAATCAAGGGTTTCAGTGTACCTACTGATGTCCTACTGATGTCCAACTGGCTGGGTTTGATTCAGCTACCAATGTTTCATATCTTCCTGGAAATAGGTCACATCTCCTTAATGACGCACTCAGCAGATCTCGTCTACTTAACATCTGTCTGTCACCACCAGCTGGAACACACCAGCACAGAATTTTAGGAGGGTTTTTTTCAAGTAAAAAACATGATCAATTAGACTTTTATTAGTTCTAATCGTTGTTCTGTCCAGTTGAACAACATGTCAAACTACAGACTAATAAGACATTCAATAAATGTAGGCCTATATTAAACACACTTTTTTGTAACATACAGGTTGCCATGATGTTGGAAGTTTGCAAAAACAAATGAAATTATTCATTTATGTACAGAAGCGTGTTCACAGTGGAATTTTGGGGGTCAGTATCACATTATAACGTGATACTATGTTGTATCTACGTGATAATTATATAAACGTGATACTATGTTGTATCTACGTGATAATTATATAAACGTGATACTATGTTGTATGAACGTGATTATTATATAAACGTGATACTATATTGTATCAAAGTGATAATTATATCATATAAATGTGATACTATGTTGTATAAACGTGACTATTATATAAACGTGATACTATATTGTATCAAAGTGATAATTATATCATATCAATGTGATACTATGTTGTATCTACGTGATAATTATATAAACGTGATACTATGTTGTATCTACGTGATAATTATATAAACGTGATACTATGTTGTATGAACGTGATTATTATATAAACGTGATACTATATTGTATCAAAGTGATAATTATATCATATAAATGTGATACTATGTTGTATAAACGTGACTATTATATAAACGTGATACTATATTGTATCAAAGTGATAATTATATCATATCAATGTGATACTATGTTGTATCTACGTGATAATTATATAAACGTGATACTATGTTGTATCTACGTGATAATTATATAAACGTGATACTATGTTGTATGAACGTGATTATTATATAAACGTGATACTATATTGTATCAAAGTGATAATTATATCATATAAATGTGATACTATGTTGTATAAACGTGACTATTATATAAACGTGATACTATATTGTATCAAAGTGATAATTATATCATATCAATGTGATACTATGTTGTATCTACGTGATAATTATATAAACGTGATACTATGTTGTATCTACGTGATAATTATATAAACGTGATACTATGTTGTATGAACGTGATTATTATATAAACGTGATACTATATTGTATCAAAGTGATAATTATATCATATAAATGTGATACTATGTTGTATAAACGTGACTATTATATAAACGTGATACTATATTGTATCAAAGTGATAATTATATCATATCAATGTGATACTATGTTGTATCTACGTGATAATTATATAAACGTGATACTATGTTGTATCTACGTGATCATTATATAAACGTGATACTATGTTGTATCTACGTGATAATTATATAAACGTGATACTATGTTGTATAAACGTGATTATTATATAAACGTGATATTATATTGTATCAAAGTGATAATTATATCATATAAATGTGATACTATGTTGTATAAACGTGACTATTATATAAACGTGATACTATATTGTATCAAAGTGATAATTATATCTCATAAATGTGATACTATGTTGTATAAACGTTATTATTATATAAACGTGATACTATATTGTATCAAAGTGATAATTATATCATATAAATTATATTGTATAAACGTGATAATTATATAAACGTGATACTATATTGTATCAAAGTGATAATTATATCATATCAATGTGATACTATGTTGTATAACGTGATTATTATATAAACGTGATACTATTGCATCAAAGTGATAATTATATCATATAAATGTGATACTATGTTGTATAAACGTGATAATTATATAAACGTGATACTATATTGTATCAAAGTGATAATTATATCTCATAAATGTGATACTATGTTGTATAAACGTTATTATTATATAAACGTGATACTATATTGTATCAAAGTGATAATTATATCATATAAATGTGATACTATGTTGTATAAACGTGACTATTATTTGAACGTGATACTATTTTGTATCAAAGTGATAATTATATCATATAAATGTGATACTATGTTGTATAAACGTGATTATTATATAAACGTGATACTATATTGTATCAAAGTGATAATTATATCATATAAATGTGATACTATGTTGTATAAACGTGACTATTATATAAATGTGATACTATATTGTATCAAAGTGATAATTATATCATATAAATGTGATACTATGTTGTATAAACGTGATTATTATATAAACGTGATACTATATTGTATCACAGTGATAATTATATCATATAAATGTGATACTATGTTATATAAACATGATTATTATATAAACGTGATACTATATTGCATCAAAGTGATAATTATATCATATAAATGTGATACTATGTTGTATAAACGTGATTATTATATAAACGTGATACTATATTGCATCAAAGTGATAATTATATCATATAAATGTGATACTATGTTGTATAAACGTGATTATTATATAAACGTGATACTATATTGCATCAAAGTGATAATTATATCATATAAATGTGATACTATGTTGTATAAACGTGATTATTATATAAACGTGATACTATATTGCATCAAAGTGATAATTATATCATATAAATGTGATACTATGTTGTATAAACGTTATTATTATATAAACGTGATACTATATTGCATCAAAGTGATAATTATATCTCATAAATGTGATACTATGTTGTATAAACGTGATTATCATATAAACGTGATACTATATTGTATCGAAGTGATAATTATATCTCATAAATGTGATACTATGTTGTATAAACGTGACTATTATATAAATGTGATACTATATTGTATCAAAGTGATAATTATATCATATAAATGTGATACTATGTTGTATAAACGTGATTATTATATAAACGTGATACTATATTGTATCACAGTGATAATTATATCATATAAATGTGATACTATGTTGTATAAACATGATTATTATATAAACGTGATACTATATTGCATCAAAGTGATAATTATATCATATAAATGTGATACTATGTTGTATAAACGTGATTATTATATAAACGTGATACTATATTGCATCAAAGTGATAATTATATCATATAAATGTGATACTATGTTGTATAAACGTGGTATTATATAAACGTGATACTATATTGCATCAAAGTGATAATTATATCATATAAATGTGATACTATGTTGTATAAACGTTATTATTATATAAACGTGATACTATATTGCATCAAAGTGATAATTATATCTCATAAATGTGATACTATGTTGTATAAACGTGATTATCATATAAACGTGATACTATATTGTATCGAAGTGATAATTATATCTCATAAATGTGATACTATGTTGTATAAACGTGATTATCATATAAACGTGATACTATATTGCATCAAAGTGATAATTATATCATATAAATGTGTGTGCAGCTGGACCTACTTGCTTGTTCCGGCCGTGAGAATATAAAACATAGCGGACATATCTCTAATTTTTAGTGAAAAAAAATATTTTGAGTTAGTTTCTCGATAAAAATGCGTTTTGATTACATTTCTAGCAAGAACTATATATTTTATTTTCATAATATTCACTTAGTGAATGTACATAATCACTCGCTTGCTCGTTGTTGCGAAGATTATTCAGATCTCGCCAGAATAATGTGAAACTGAAACGTGTTGGTTGCTGGACGCTGCTATCGCCTAGCATAGCTGTGGCCCCAGAAATATGATCTATCTATCTATTATCTATCTATCTATCTATCTATCTATCTATCTATCTATTTAGCAAGGTACCCAACCCCCAATGCTCCCCGGGCGCTACTCAGTGTGGCAGCCCACTGCTCCTAATTCTAGGATGGGTCAAATGCAGAGGAATACTATTCTATCATGATCTGTCAAGCTTTTGCAAACAGTTTGTGTTCTCTGGTTTGCTACAAAGTGGGAGTCTTCCAGGCTTTTTGATTTTTTTTTTTTAATAAACTGTATAACAACATACACACATTCCTTAAGTGGAAACCTTATTTTTTTTCCTTAATTTGTGATGTTCTTCTTCGTCACCCACTGTGGCAGCCAAGTTTTCCCACTGTAATAAAAAGAGATTGTTATTTATTTAGGTCTTTCCATCAGCCATTAACTCATGGCTGATGTAAAGACCTAAATAAATAACAATCTAAGGGACATATTATGCAAAATCAACTTTTTAATCATTTTAATACTTAGATTTTGGACTCTGGAGGCCCTACCAGTCGCCAAAGTGTGGAAAAAGAATACTCAGTCCTTTTTCCGTGGTCCCCCTTAGTGTAAGTATAGGCGATAAAACACACAATGTTGAATTCCCTGCGCATTATGACGACAGCATGCGCATTTCACCGCAAATGTTACCGCCCCACCAGTAAGTTTACTTACCTTAGCTCCACCTTGTCCCTATAAAATGCGAGAGTGCAGGCGAGGGAGGAAGAGCGGTATTATGTCAACGTGGAGGGACAAGTGTGCTGTTGGTGGCTGCACAGTGGAGCACAGTGTTTTACACCAGCTTCAGAGGATTTTATATATGAAGCTCAATGATATCGACTTTTAATTATAGCACAATAATAATGGTGATGATATGTATGATATGGATAGCCTCGAAAACTGGATGTTGATCCTGCAACCTGCAAGATGAGAATACAGAGAGAGAGAGAGAGGGAAGGAAGGAAGGAAAGACACAAACTAGTGAGAGAAAGAGACAAGGTTATTGACATATAAAAAGTCACATTCATACCCTGAGTGTGAGAGAGTGAATGTGCGTGCACCACAGGAAAATCCCCCAGCAGTCTAGGTCTATAGCAGCAGAACTAAGAGATGGTCCAGGTTTCCCTGAACCAGCTCTAACTATAAGCTTTATCAAAAAGGAAAGTTTGAAGTCTAACTTTAAATACAGAGAGAGGCTCCGCCTCCCGAACTATCATTGGAAGCTGGTTCCACAGGAGAGGAGGAGCCTGGTAACTGAAGGCTCTGCCTCCCATTCTGCTCTTACAGACTCTGGGAACCACAAGTAAACCTGTATTTTGTGACCTAAGTGGTCTGTTAGGGTGATAAGGTAAGACTAGGTCTTTCAGGTATGAAGGGGCCTGACCATTAAGTGCTTTGTACGTGAGGAGGAGGATTTTAAATTGAATTCTAAACTGTGGGTGGAGCCAGTGTAGAGAAGCTAACACTGGAGTTATATGGTCTCTCTTTCTAGTTCCTGTCAGAACTCGTGCTGCAGCATTTTGAATGAACTGAAGGGTTCTAACAGACTTGTTGGAACATCCTGATAATAAGGAGTTACAGTAATCTAATCTAGATGTAACAAAAGCATGAACTAGTTTTTCAGCATCCTGTAAAGACAGAATGTTTCTAATCTTCATAATGTTCTGCAGGTGGAAGAAGGCTGTTCTGGAAATGAGTTTTATGTGTGAATCAAATGACATTTCCTGGTCAAAAGTAACTCCAAGGTTCCTAACAGTGGAACTGGAAGCCAGGGTGATGTCATCTAAAGTGACAATGTGATCACATGATCACATGGTTGAGGGGGTTAAGGGGTTTTAATTCCAGTACATCTAAGACTTTTAATATTGTAAAGCTCACCTTCAGCATTTTGCAGTGGATCACCCTCTTCACTGGGATCCCATGGTTACATTCTGAAAGAGCAAAAAAAGTACTTGAGTTTGACCTCATACATCTTCATCAATGTATAAAAAACTATTTTGACAGACAGCACATGATATATATATATATATATATATATATATATATATATATATATGTCTTAAGTATATCTGGCTAAGGCAAAATAATGACTGTATTTGAAGTCTGATTTGAAATGGTGAAATGTAAATCTAGGAAAGCTTAATAACCTGTGGGTGATTTTTCCCCCTCCGTTTCCTCCTTGTAGACATGTCTACTGAGGCTGCAGAATTCTACTGCTTCTTTTTCTTTGCAGACATATCTGTTGAGATTAAGGAAATGTATCTGTGAAGAGCTGTTATTGCAATGAATACTGGTCTAAATACCTCTATTCCAATAACAAATATATAATGTCACATTACAATTGGACATAAATAGATTGTAATCTTTTGCAGGGCACTCATTGAAATACTTGGAAATTGTTTAACCATATGCTGTATGATCACTTCTTCGCACTACCAAGGGCAGACAGAGAGACAGAGCCGGATTAAATAAATGGACTATACTAGGCAGACTGTATTTTTTGGGGCCCCCTCCATCGATGTTATTTATGAATTAAAATCTGAAACTTACCAAAGTTACTGATAAAAGTTAATTCACATTTTACATAGCGTAGTCTTTGGTTACGAGTTGGTTCTTTGACAGACAGACAGACAGACAGACAGACGACTTTATTAATCCCTTTGGGAGGTTCCCTCGGGGAAATTAACAGCTCCAACATCCACACACAGCACTGTTAAAATTAGAGTCACACTTTACAGGAGACTGGAAAGATAAACACCCCAGGTACCAAACACCATACAATATAGAATAAAATATAGAATAGAATAAAATAAGATAAAAATATAAAAATAAAAATGAAAATGACCCATGCTATATATATGTATGTATACCTACATACACACAACACATATATATATATATATATATATATATATATATATATATATACATACATATATACATATATACATACACACACATACATACATATACATACACATATACATATATATGCATACATACATATACACATATATATAAATATATACACATACATACATACATATACACATATATACATATACACATACACATATATGTATATATATATATACATACATATACACACATAGGTACACACACACCTACAGTTACCCCGTAATGCCCAGGGTTTTATTGCACATGTCTTTATGGTTTTATTGCACACGTTATTATGTTATTGTTGTGGTTATTGCACATTTCAGTGAGTTGTGATTATGGACAGTTGTTTGTTTAGTTCGTACTGTTTGTTTTGTTTGCCCTCCTCCCCCCCAGTGAGGAGTTGTACAGTTTGATGGCCCGGGGGACAAACGAGTCCCCCAGCCTGTTGGTCCTGTACTTTGGGAGGAGCAGCCTGTTGCTGAGGCTTCTGTGGCTCCTCTGGCTGCTGATGACAGTGTGCAGAGGGTGGCTGGCATTGTCCAGGATGCTCAGCAGTTTGTCCACAGTTTTTCTCTCTGCCACTGTCACCAGAGGGTCCAGCCTCATTCCTACCACCGAGCCGGCCCGCCTGATGAGTTTTGTCAGTCTGTGGAAGTCTGCCTTAGTTGTGCTCCCGCCCCAGCACACCACGGCGTAGGAGAGAACACTGGCAACCACAGACTGGTAGAACATCCACAGGAGCTTTTTGCAGATGTTAAAGGATCGTAGCCTCCTCAGGAAGTGCAACCTGCTCTGGGCCTTCTTGTACAGATGCCTTGTGTTGCTTGTCCAGTCCAGCTTGTTGTCCAGCCACAGCCCAAGATATTTGTAGGTCTGAACGACCTCCACCTCCTCGGCTCCTATTAGAACTGGTCTCGAACTGGGTCTGTCCCTCCTGAAGTCGATGACCAGTTCCTTGGTCTTAGAGGTGTTGAGCTGCAGGTTATTGATGTGGCACCAGACAACACAGTTTTTTTCATGAATTGATGCCGACTTCATCATACAACAGTGTCACACATAAGTTTGACATGAAATTTCCTCCGCCGGTGGTGCGCCACGACCGACTCTAGATCGGCTTGGAAGGGCTCGGGGCGATAATAATCTCAATAATAATAATCTCAATAATAATAATCTCAATATTGATGTGAGTTGTGTCTTGCATGGTTTCACTGAATGATTTACTCAGTATGAAGATTCTGTCAATCTGATTCAATGGGTTTTACAAACCCCAATTCCAATGAAGCTGGGACAACTTTAAAACGAAAATAAAACACAATACAACGATTTGCAAATCATTTTCAATTTATATTAAATTTAATATTTAATGTAACAAAGACAAGAAATTTAATCTTCTGATAAACTTTATTGTTTTTTAGCTAATATTCACTCATTTTAAATTTGAGGCCTGCAACATGCTCCTTAAAACCTGGGACAGGATCAAGACTTGGAATGTTTGGAACATTCCACAGGTGAACAGGTTCATTGGAAACACTTGAGTGTCATGATTGGGCATAAAAGGGGCATCCCTGGAATTCATTCACAAGCAAGTCATCCTTGGTTGTGAACAACTGAGCCTTCTGGCGATGCTTAGTGACAGTCAGAATCACTGCTGTAAAGGATATTACCATGTGGGCTCAGGAACACCTTGGAAAACAATTGTCAGTTAACACAGTTTGTCGCTACTACAAGTTCTACAAGTGCTGTCCACACCACATTAAAATTGTTTTTGGAAATCATGGATGTCGTGTTCCTCTGGGTAAAGAGGAAAAGGACCTCCCAAATTGTTATCAGTGCTAAGTTCAAAGGCCAGCATCTGTCATGCCCCATGACATTCAAAATGAGTGAATCTTTGCAAACAAACAATAATGCTTTTCAGTTTGAACAATAAATATCTTATCTTAATATTCATTGAATATAGGAAATTCATTGGAATAGGGATTTGTATGATCATCTGGGGCCTAATTTATAAATGTATAAACACATATGAACAAACTGAGAAATAACAAACTGATTATGATGACAGAAATTCACGCTCCACAGAATATGAAAGCTTGCAAAGTTACACAATATTTTGAGTTGATTATCATTTATTAACAGAAACCAGCATAGGACGTGAATTGTTATGGCCATGTATTTCGATTTGTGTGTGTGCACATACTGAGCTTGTCCGCAGTAGACTGAAGTGAATTCTATACAGCTAAAAACGAGGCATCAAACACCTACAGCAGACTTTGGATGTGCAACAGTTCTCTCCATCATCATCAGTTCCTACAGAGATTGAAGCTGTTCTGGTGGCACATTGTGGCCTATACCATCTCACTTATTCACTTGCCAAAAGTTTGTTTTTCCTTTAGCATCTGTCAATCATCCTGTCCGATATTTGAAACGTTATATTTCCCTTTAGTAATATTTGAAAGGCAAGTGATCCAGACCTTCATATTACAGTAGTTACTGGTATAACACCTCAGAAATCACCTCACACTTATCAGTCACTTGTATTTTTTTTCCAAATTTAAATACATTTCTTCATTTAGAGTATTATTTCAGTTTAAGAAGAAGAGACAGATTAGATGTTTAACATGGTTATATATACCATGAACAACATATGAAAAAGAAACTAGTAATTGAATCATTATTTATATGCTATTTGAAAAATATCAGCAGAATTTACAGCGTTTCTGCAAAGGTGGTTGGTGGGCTGGATGGGTGGACTGGTCGTGGGCTGGATGGGAGGACTGGTCGTGGGCTGGATGGGAGGACTGGTCGTGGGCTGGATGGTAGGCTGAATGGGAGGACTGGTCGTGGGCTGGATGGTAGGCTGGATGGGTGGACTGGTCGTGGGCTAGATGGGAGGACTGGTCGTGGGCTGGATGGTAGGGCTGGATTGGAGGACTGGTCGGGGGCTGGATGGTAGGCTGGATGGGAGGACTGGTCGTGGGCTGGATGGTAGGCTGGATGGAAGGACTGGTCGTGGGCTGGATGGTAGGCTGGATGGGAGGACTGGTCGTGGGCTGGATGGTAGGCTGGATGGGAAGACTGATCGTGGAAGGATGGTAGGCTTTTTTTTGGTTCATCTCCTTTCTGGCCTCAAATTTCTGAAGTTTTTTTATGCCAGTCTTTGCTTTCTTGGCTGTACTGACTGGCAATATTTGCAGGTCTTGATGGCCACACCAATAGCTGCTCTGCAGCTCACACAGGTTGTCGTTGTTGATCCTCGTAGCATCTCAAAACTACAATATAAAACAATCAACATTTAATAACCAAAGTGACAAAGGAACTTTATTTAAGTGTTATCACATAACAAATGTTTGTAATTTGGCCTACTTCAGCATTATCAGTCGTGTCAGACATCAACACTTCATGTAGCACTGTTTCAATGGTGTTCACATCACAGCATCACATCCAATTAACTGCTATTATCCTTTGCAGCAAATACTAGGCTACAGATTCTATGCAACAATAAACCATGCTCTATAGCAGGAGTGCCCAACCAGTTGATCGTGGTCTACTGGTAGATCGCGGACTGATCCAAAGTCGACCGCCAGGGGTGTTGGAATAAATAAAAAAAATATATTCATTTATTATTTTATTTTTATTTTTGGGGCTATGAGCTATGAGAGGGATTTCCCTACAAAAATGCCTTTACGCGCCACAAAGGTCTGGGACTTGAAAGCACAGCTTGCTGCACGGGAGTCAATCTTCACCAAGCCGAAGACCCAGGGTAAGGTCACAACTATTGCTTCCTATCGCGTCAGTCACATCCTTGCTAAGCACAAGAAACCATTCAAAGACGGCGATATGGTGAAGGAAGCCTTTCTCGGGGCAGCGAGAAAGGCAAATGCCTTTTTACCAACTACCTACCAAAAAATAAAAGGGAGATCCATTAAAGAAGTGCAACTCATGCACTCAAGTGCGACATGTGAATTTGGTTTCAATAAAGTTTTCAACTTATCTCATCATTCTGTCCTCGGTTAGCACATTGTCCCCAACTGCATCTAACCTTAAGTAGCTGCAGTTGACTGCTGGATAAATATGTGGTTAAATTTGTTCCAATAATAATTAGTATATGTGCAGAGGCTGATCCACACATATTTCTTGATTTGAATGCATGTTTTAAAAATATCCCATTTGTAACTTGTATATCGATTTTTACAAATATAGATTTGTATTTGTAAATAATCTGAGTATATATATATATATATATATATATATATATATATATATATATAAATATATATATATATACTCATATGTGTGTGTTTTAATTGTATTTAATTAATTAATCACACATTTAATTAATTATTTAATTGTGTATTCATTTATTTAATTTTGGCCGTGCATCAAATTCTTGTATAACATCTACATCTTCTTCTTCTTTTCCTTTGGGCTGCTCCCTTCAGGGGTAGCCACAGCGAATCAACCTCCTCCATCTCACCCTGTTCTCTGTATCCCCCTCTCTCACACCAACTAACGTCATGTCCTCTTTCACTACATCCTTAAACCTTCTCTTTGGTCTCCCTCTGGACTTCCTGTCTGGCAGTTCCAACCCCAGCATCCTTCTACCAATATACTCACTATCCCTCCTCTGTACATGACCAAACCATCTCATTCTGGCCTCTCTGACCTTATCTCCAAAACATCTAACATGTGCTGTTCCTCTGATTGACTCATTCCTGATCCTATCCATCTTCGTCACTCCCAAAGAGAACCTCAACATCTTCATCTCTGCTACCTCCAGCTCTGCTTCCTGTCTTTTCCTCAGTGCCACTGTCTCTAGACCATACATCATCGCTGGTCTCACCACTGTCTTGTATATCTTTCCTTTCATTCTGGCTGATACTCTTTTATCACACATTACCCCTGACACTTTTCTCCACCCATTCCAACCAGCTTGAACACGTTTCTTCACCTCTTTTCCACAATCTCCACTGCTCTGGACTGTTGACCCTAAATACTTCAAATCCTCCACCTTCTTTATCTCCACTCCCTGTAGCCTCATGGTTCCACTTGGGTTCCTCTCATTCACACACATATATTCTGTCTTGCTGCGACTAACCTTCATTCCTCTCCTTTCTAGAGCATATCTCCACCTCTGGAGCTTTTCCTCCACCTGGTCTCTGCTCTCACCACAGATCACAATGTCATCTGCAAACATCATAGTCCATGGAGATTCCTGTCTAACCTCATCTGCCAGTCTGTCCATCACCACTGCCAACAAGAAGGGACTCAGAGCCGAACCCTGATGTAGTCCCACCTCCACCTTGAACTTCTCTGTCACACCTACAGCACACCTCACCGCTGTCTCACAGTTGGCATACATGTCCTGCACCAGTCTAACATACTTCTCTGCCACTCCAGACTTCCTCATACAGGACCATAGTTCCTCTCTCTTTTTCCAGATCTACAAAGGCACAATGCAGCTCCCTCTGACCTTCTCTGTATTTCTCTACCAGCATTCTTAAAGCAAATACTGCATCTGTAGTACTCTTTCTAGGCATGAAACCATACTGTTGCTCACAAATGCTGACTTCTGCTCTCAGTCTAGTTTCCACTACTCTTTCCCATAACTTCATTGTATGGCTCATCAACTTTATTCCTCTATAGTTACTGCAATTCTGAACATCTCCCTTATTCTTAAAAATGGGCACCATCACACTTCTTCTCCATTCCTCAGGCATCCCCTCACTCTCTAAAATCCTGTTGTAGTCTAACCAGAAACTCTACTGACTCCTCTCCTAGACACTTCCATACCTCCACAGGTATATCATCAGGACCCTGAATCCCTGAAAACCATAGAACAGTCCTCTCTTTTCAGCTTCCACCACTTTGTCCTTTGTTCTGCCTTTGTCCTCTTCGTCTTCCTTGTCTTAAACCTGCACCTAAGCTTCTCGCCTTTCCACCTGGTCTCCTGGACACACAGTATATCCACCTTCCTTCTCTGCATCATGTCAGTCTCTAGCTTTTCCCGTCATCGTCCCAATATTCAAAGTCCCTACTCTCAGTCCCAGATTCTTGCCTTTCCTCTTTTCTCTCTGTTTCTGAACCCGCCTTCCTCCTCTCCTCCTTCGACTTCGACCCACAGTAGCCCAATTTCCACTGTTACCCTGTAGGTTATCGGCACCAATGGCGGTCGTTGTTAACCCGGGCCTCGACCGATCCGGTATGGAAGTCATAGGTTTGATTCGCATATTTGGTTTTGGCACAAGTTTTATGCCGGATGCCCTTCCTGACGCAACCCTCTGCATTTATCCGGGCTTGGGACCGGCTCAAAAGACACTGGCTTGTGACCTTCTAAGGCTGCATTTGACCTCCTAAGGCTGCATTGCATAACATCCACATTAATACCTAATAATATTACATCTGGCATACTCCAGCCCTGGGAGTGAATATTTTGGTCTGGTCTTGTTTTAGTGTAAATGAAA
This sequence comes from Solea solea, assembly GCF_958295425.1. NCBI lineage: Eukaryota > Metazoa > Chordata > Actinopteri > Pleuronectiformes > Soleidae > Solea > Solea solea. The sequence continues at coordinate 780,349 of NC_081140.1, read as the reverse complement.
ATTCAAACAAGATGGGAATCAGTATATGAAATCAGTGTTTTTCTCTTTCTCGTTAAATATGATGTCATCATCCCAGTTTCTTGAATGTCTAGTGAACTAAAGGGAGGTAACCCCGTCCTGTGCCAAATTAATAAAATGCACATGGAAAGAGTGACACCACTATTGTTCATGAAAGATTGCACCAAAACAACTAATTTGAAATGTAACGGTTTCTTAACACTTGACCTTTCACAATGGCAGCATTCAGTGTTTTTTTGTTTTTTTTCTGCAGCCTTTGACTCCTCATGTTGACAAAATAATGCAATAATATATGTAGAATATTATCAAACCTCTTACTGACCTGAATGACGGTGGTCTAATAATGACCACTGTAGGCATGAATGATTGTAAAATTGATTACAGTCAAAATAATATAAGATGTAGCTACTTGTTTGAATAACATACAGCATAATATTTTCATGGGGGTTAATTCAATTATTTACCAATCAGAGTGACAGCTGACCAAATGGAATCATCAGCAGGATTAATCTCTACTGGCTCTTACCCTGGTCTGGCAGAGCTTCAGAGAATAAATCTCCATGGCAACCTAACTTTAACAATTTATTAATTTTTGAGCAAGAGTCCAGGATTCCGGGCAATATCCCTCTTCAACAAACAAGTGCACAATAAAATTCACTGTGAATTCTAAACAGCACATTGCAATTTCTGCAATTATTATCAAAGTATTAATCAGTAATTCAGTGAAAATGAGAGGAAATGTGAACATTTGCTTTGCAAGTCAATTTAAGGTGTGCGCCCCTAAATGTTCTGCTTGCTCTCCTAAAACATTCAGTTATAGGGGGGGCTACTGTGCTCCTAGTAAAAAGTTAGTCTGGTGCCCTGCAAACATTGTTCTATAGGGTTTATGGTCTTAGTTCCTCTTCAGTAGAGCTGCATGTCCGCAATGTAAATTTAATTTCACATTTTCCATTTTCATGGTTGCAAAGTTGCAGTTATAGGTGGATTTGTATTGGATTGGACAAGCTATCAGTCTCCACCCCTTCTCTTATCACTATGGTTGTTTCTGGTTTCAAAAACTAACATGGTGTTGCCCAAAATACTAAACTCCAACATTTAAACAGGGGAGTCTACCCATCAGTGGCAACCCAGTTAGTTGACACTTCCCAACCTTATGAGAACCTGCCTCTAAAAATGGGTTATGGATTCATATTTTATCTCTGACAAATGGAATGTGGACTATGATGAAGAAGGCTTGGCAATATTATATTTATATCATGATATCAATGATAATAATAATAATAATAATTATATGATTACAATAATAAATAAAGTTTGATTATGATAAATAACCATACAGTTAACAGAACAAATGAAGTTAACATCTTATAAGATATACTTCTGTACCCTCAGTGTTTGATTTTGCAATGATTTCACTGGTTGGATGTGTTTTTCTATTGGTGTCTGTGTGCGCATTCAGCTGAGATAAGGCTGTTTTCGGATTTTTTTCTTTTTTCTACTGTCCCATAACATAAACCTCACAAACGAAGTTAACATCTTATAAGAAATACTTCTGAACCCTCAGTGTTTGATTTTGCATTGATTTCACTGTTGGGATCTGTTTTTCTATTAGTGTCTGTTCGTGTGCGCATTAGCTGATCTTTACCGGTTTCTTAACAGTTTACCTTTCACAATGGCAGCATTCAGTGTTTTTTTTTGGTTTTTTTCTGGAGCCTTTAACTCCTCATGTTGACAAAATAATGCAATAATATATGTAGAATATTATCAAACCTCTAATAATGACCACCGTAGGCATGAATGATTGATTACAGTCAAAATAATATAAGATGACATACAGCATAATATTTTCATGGGGGTTAATTCAATTATTTACCAATACGAGTGACAGCTAACCAAATGGAAGCATCAGTAGTTTTAATCTCTACTGGCTCTTACCCTGGTCTGGCAGAGCTTTAGAGAATAAATCTCCATGGCAACCTAACTTTATCAATTGATCTTGTTTTGAGCAAGAGTCCAGGATACTGGACAGCTTAATCCCTTCTGTGAATGATATTTTCAAGTCTCAACTTGCCAGCTCCATGTTTATTTTTATTATATCAGAAAGTATGAGTGTGTGGATGAGCTAACTCATGCTTTTGAAGCATGATGATGGTCGCCACAGCGGTCATCTTCCAGATAGAGATTAGATAGAAAATAAAAACTCTAAACTCAAGGAATAAACACTTTTGCGAGAACAGGTGAATGTCACATAGTGTACCCTGAGACATTATTGCTCTGAACCATAATCATGAATTGGACTGATAATCTCAAGAGATTACCGGCTTCTTGGGAAAAGTCCCAGTATGGAAATAAAAGTGCCGGTTCTGTGTACTGGACAGTACCGGGCCACTTTAAGCACTAGTTAATAATTGTACTGTAATGACAGTGATTGTATTTTCTGTACACTTAATGTCTCTTATGTGATCTTATTCTTCAACAAACAAGTGCACAATATAATTCACTTAGAATTCTAAACAGCACATTGCAATTTCTGCAATTATTATCAAAGTTTTGATCAGTAATACAGTGAAAATGAGAGGAAATATGAATATTTGCTTTGCAAGTCAATTTAAGGTGTGCACCCCTAAATGTTTTGCTTGCTCTCCTAAAATGTTCAGTTAGGAGTTACTGTGCTCCTTGTAAAACGTTAGTCTGATGCCCTGCAAGCATTGTTCTAAAGGGTTTATGGTCTTAGTTCCTCTTCAGTAGAGCTCCATGTCCACAATGTAAAAAAAACCTTCTCCACTAACTATGGCTGTTTCCATCCCTTCTCTTCTATTGTTTGTAGTGTATTTGTATTTTATGTACTTAGGTGGTCTTATAAATGAAAGGATACATACTGTGAAGCAGCACTGTAATAAGCGACGGCCGGTTAATGAACCCATTAAAATATTCCATAACATGTCATTTAGCAGACACTTTTATCCAAAGCGACTAACAATGGAATTCAGTACAATCAGCCAGGAGCGGAGTCGAACTTGCGACCATTACGACCATGCTGTCTTTCGCACACAGGGTACCGGTCTTAACCACTGAGCCACTCTACCCCCCATATATATGAAATATGTCTTATTAACTTGTGATAGGATGTGGAATTTGAGACACGGCCTCATGACAGAATGAGCCGGTTAATGTCTTTTTATCTTTTATTTCCCTTTTCATTGCTTAAGCAGGAATGCTGTTGTGACCTATGGCATTTGTGGACTAAGTGAGGGTGGACCATGGAGGAGAATTTTATCTCTCACTGTATGTGCAAGAAAAACTGTCAGGATACACAGAGACAGCATTAACAAGGGTAATTAAAAGTGTTTATAAACATTATTTCTCTCAACACCATATGTGATGTGTGTGTGGGTATGTATTTTTCAGTACTTGGACAGTGGAGTGTGTGGATGGTTGTGTATATAGCTCCTGTGTGTCTATATCGATACATGTTACTAGATTATATCAGACAGTGGTCATGAAATGATTTGCATTTCTTTTTCCCACAAATCTTTTCTGAGTTATATGGCATGTAAAAAGATAATCTTGGAATAACATTAATATTTCCTAAAATGTGTTCCATTGACTGGGCTTGAAACCTAAAAGCAACAGAAAACTTTTTTTTAATTCCCTTCTGCTCTGCATTTTTACAGAACCACAGGAAGTGAACAACACTTCCACTGAAGGCCGCCTTGGTTCACCTGGTGGACCAAGAGCTTCTTGATATGGAGGACACCACAGTTCGATACTGTGTGTCAAACCTGAGCTGCCAGCATTGGAATCCAACGGTTTATTGATGCTTGGAATTCTCACACAGTTTCAGGTATTTGATCCATTTGAGCAGTTGTATCCCAAACACAAAAATGAATTTCACTTAGCAGGGAGCCTGCTGTGAGGATTACTTCCCCCTTGGCAACACCTCAGGTCCACTTCCTCAGGTCCCACTGAGCATTTTCAAATTCAAAATGTGTGAAGAAAATCATTTCAGTGTAATCAAATCAGTGCATCTGAAAAGTATTCAGATGCACTGGCTTTCATGTAATAACCCTAACCCTAACCCTCATTTATTACACACTTTGTTGTGTTAGAGACTTGATTTAAATAAATAGCATAGCATGAATCGGATTTTACATAATTTAGGCAGCTGACAAAACAATACTGTGGAATTACAGTTGCCTGATAGCCAAAAAAATTATTACCCTGTTATTTGTTGCAAAAAGTGAAGTTTGACTCTATATTCCTCCAAAACATATACAGTAAAAGTATTTCATACTACTAGTATATGAAGTACGCCCCCATTATTTTTCTTGCTTAAATCATTTCAAAGGCCTTGTGTCATCTGTAAAAAAAAAAAAAAAAACAACAGCAAAAACTCAAGTAACAATACCGTTTCTCGCCAGTAGGTGTCAGCGTGAGGATGATGCATGAGTGACTGCCACTTGAAGTAACACAGTAAAGACAGCGCCAAACAGATTATGGATGGTTATTCATGAACGTCTTCTCTACTATATTCACAGATTCACAGTGTTTCTTGCACAATAAAATCACTGGCACCAAGAAGAACATTGTTATCATTGTGCAAGTGTAAAAAAAAACAAGGGAAATTTGACCCAGGATTACTCAATACAGTAAAAGTATTCCATACTACTAATATATTATATAATTTTATACTTATATTAGGTGTTAGGTAGCTTCAGAACAACACTTGGGCACATATTGGTCAGCGCATATAACAACAATCTTATCAAGTAAAGTCTTTTCCTCGCCTTCGTATTTGACCACAACACCCAGGCGCATGGTCCCATTTAATGTTAAACTTGGTGCGCATACAACCAAGTTGTCAAGTTGGCTGCGGCCCCTGGTGAATGCAGGGATTTTCGGTGTGGCACCCTGCTGTCCACCTGTGTTGTCCATTGGAGCAGCATCATACTGACATGTCTGTGCCTCTTGATCTGACGACCCTGTTTCCATCTCAGCTACAGATGAAGTGTTGTCTGATGGTGATAAGAATAAGAAATATTGTTGTTATACAATATCATTTGAAATCAAAAAAAAAATCACAAGGTACTGTAATATTTATCATACAGATGGATTGATCAGTGAATCATCATATCCATTAATTCAGGGATAACAAAGTACCAAAACATTTACCTGAAGGAGCTGTACTGTCCTCATTATTCGCTTATCCTGCTGATGCTGTTTCCACCCAGGTGAGAGATTGTTGTTGTTTTACATTTAAGAAGCTGAAAAATTACAGAAAGTAGAAAATATTCACATTTAAGAAGCTGAAAAATTACAGAAAGTAGAAAATATTCACATTTCTGAAGCTGAACCATGAAAGAAAGTAGAAAATATTGACATTTCGGGGTTTCGGTGGAGTTGCCTCGTTGAGGGGAATAAAGTAATTTGGCTGCTGCCACGTTTCTGTCATTGAAGAGATCCCTGATGAGAAGACTTTGCTTGTCAGTGAGAGGATTTTGTAAGGACTGAAGTTGACGGTGGTGGTGTTGTGTTTGACAGCTGTGTTAGCTGAACGAGCTAGCCGGGGCTGGTGTTCATCTGCATGGATCATTAACCTTAGGTCTGTCCGATTGGAGAACTCATCCGCCCCCCCTCTCGGGATCTCCTGGGGGTATCTATATTCAGGGCTTTCCGTGGCTTTATTGGGTTCTTCCTCACGAAAAAGACACAGGATGGGCTGCTAACCCATACTGTCCCGTGTGCCGTCTTTCCGGGCTGTCAACCGTCTCTCCAGTGGTCACTAAACTGTTCTTGGTTGTCAGTCAGTCTATTCCTTGGAGCCAGCTGTGCCAGGCGTGAATGAGGCAAAAATTCAAAGTATGGGAGCATTTCACCAAAAATAAATGATGAAACAAGTTGAATGCTTCTTTTAATCATTCATTCTGATAATAAAGCTCCTTATAATCTCTCCAGTGTTAAAATATTCCATGTTTTCAGTAACAAACGGTCAAGGTGTCTCTGCGGCACAGAACGGTACTTTTTATTGTCAGCATCGGAAAACAAATCATCACTAAACATTCACAAATTCAAGGAGAATAGATGTTGCACACTTGAGTTATTGTTCTCTTTCTCTCTCTCTGTCTCTCTTTTTTCCCAGGACCGGTTGTTCTTTGTGATGAAGTACTTCAACGGCGGAGACTTGATGTTTCAGATTCAAACATCTAGTCGTGTTTACTATGACATTTAAGCATTTGATATTAAATATTTTGATTCATGATAATTTTACAATGTTATATTTAGAATTAAGTATATTTGTAATGGATTTTAAAAATGTTAACTGTATGTTTATTTGACATCATCAAACAGGTCAACATATTTGTATTATTTTTATTTCTACAGTTTTATTGCCAACAAATGTTGCTTTCACAGAATATACAGCTCACTATTATTATTATTATTATTATTATTATTATTATCATACTTATTATTATTATCATTATGTTAATATAATGATAAGAAAATATTCAAATAAAGTCAGGCCAGAAAACCTGCAGACTTGTGATCATATTATTAGGAACATTAACAGTTAAAAGTAGTTTCAAAAGCAGCCTGCCCGGGAATCCGTGGTGAAGAGCGCAGGTCTCAGTGCATCACACAGTCCCAGCTCCACTCCACACCGTCATCTGCCCCGTGTCACGATGTCTGGGACTCAACATGCTAACAGCTAGCTGCTAATAGAGCTGTCATGGTTAAGGAATTTTCACTGTGGTAAATGAATGTGGTGATGTCATGTGCATATCTGTGATAGTCTCGTTTATACTGTGGTTTATCATTTTTGCGATGAGCTGCCTGCTAAACTGGAAACCACCAGAAGCTGAAAGAGGGTTTATATATATACATTACATACAGTATGTATCTGTATTTGACAAACCGTGAAGCTTTCTACTGAGTCACACGTCTCCAGGGGTTAAAGAGAATAAACACCATGTGAGACTTAATGAAGTGAAATGTTGTTAAGTTATACAATTGAAGTTGACTTTACTGGGACCTACACTGTGGTGAAGAATGTGCTACTTCCTGTATGTAGCTTAAATGCTACAGATGAGATGCTTGTGGAATCTTTTTATCTTATGCCACAATAGTAGGACACACTTACCTCTCTCCTTGTCCAACATGTCCAACACCACAACAAGTGGTCCTGATAATGTGTCATGAAAGTGTAAGCGGGGGTGCTGTGTGATTTGTGTCCTTCGGGTTGACGGTAGCTCACTGCTAGAGTGAGTTGTCTTTTAACTTAAAGGTTGTCGGTTTGATTCCCAGCGTCACTAGTCTACATGAAGATGTGTCCTTGGGCAAGACACTTAACCCCATGTTGCTCCTGAAAGCTGTACCGACAGTGTGTGAATGGGTATGAAAGATGAGTCATGCTCTGTGGCAAAACTGTAGTGTAAAGCAGCTTTGAGTGGTCACACAATGTTCAACAGGTTCTGGAAATTAATTCAATGTGTGAATCAAATAACAAAAATAACTCCAAGGTTCCTCACAGTAGAACTGGAAGCCATGGTGATGTCATCTAAAGTGACAATGTGATCAGAAAGTTTTTCTCTGAGGTGTTTAGGGCCGAGTATAAAAGTTTAAAAGTAGAAAGTTATAGGTCATCTAGGACTTAATGTCTCTGAGACATTCCTGGAGTTGAACAACCTGATTTATTTCATTCGGCCTCATTGATAAATATAGCTGTGTGTCATCTGCATAACAATGAAAGTGTATGTTGAGCTTTCTAATGATGTTCCCTAGAGGAAGCATATATAAGGTAAAAAGTATAGGCCCAAGCACTGAGCCTTGTGGAACTCCACAATTAACTTTTGTTTGTTATGAGGCTTTATCATTAACATGAACAAACTGGAATCTATCAGATAAGTATGATTTAAACCAGCAGAGGGCAGCACCTGTGATCCCAAGAGCCTGCTCCAGTCTCTCCAGTAGAATATCATGATCAATGGTGTCAAATGCAGCACTAAGAACTAACAGGACAAGTAAAGAAACTAGACCATTATCTGAGTTACTAACTTTAACTAGTGCTGTTTCTGTGCTGTTGTGTTATCTAAAACCTGACTGAAAATCTTCTTACAGACCGTCTTTATTTATGTAATTATAATATACATGATCAAACATCTCCATGCTAACATCACATAACCGGTTTCCTCCTGAAGAATCAGAAGAGTTTATTTATTTTTGCCACAGACTGAAAACATTTACATGTGATCGACAACATAGACGCTTTAGTTTGAACATGGGAGCAAAAGTTTGACTAAAAGTTCATGTTCTCTGATGAAGCCTGTGACTCAGTGACATCATCAGTGACTCTGTGACATCATGGTCTTCCATGCTTCTTCAGTCTCCTCAGGTTTAGCAGGTCAAAGTCGTGCTCTATAGAGTTTAAGTGTAAAACCTTGTGATGGACTTGTTCTCTTCATCTGTCAATCATCTTTAAATGTTTCTGTGGACTTGTAAACTGCCATCATGTGTGACATCATCGACACAACACACCTGAACTACACAACACATCGAAGTACCACAACACACCTGAGCTTACACAACACATCTGAGTAACACAACACACCTGAGTAACACAACACACCTGAGTGACACAACACACCTGAATGACACAACACACCAGAGCTAAACAACACAGCTGAGTGACACAATACACCAGAGCGACACAACACACCAGAGCGACACAACACACCTGAGTGACACAATACACCGGAGCAACACAACACACCTGAGTAACACAACACACCTGAGTTACTCAACACATCTGAGAAACAAAACACACCTGAGTGGAACAATACACCAGCGTGACACAACACACCAGAGTAACACAACACATCTGAGTAACACAACACACCAGAGCTACACAACATATCTAAGTAACACAATACACCAGAGCGACACAACACACCTGAGTAAAACAACACACCTGAGTAACATAACACACCTGAGCTACACAACACACCTGAGTAACACAACACACCTGAGTGACACAACACACCTGAGCTACACAACACACCTGTAAAGGTTCTATCTTCTATGATCTGATGCAAAAGCTGAAATGTTCATGTTTTCATGTTTTCATGTTTCATGTCTGTTGTGATTCAACAAGAGGAAACTGTGACTGATGACGACAAACTGCACAACGTCACACAGTCACAATTATTGTCAAATGATGAATATTAAACATAATCAGTACAATAAAATATGCTCAGGTAAATAATGAGGTTATGGGGTAAATGATGAGGTCATGGGGTAAATAATGAGGTTATGGGGTAAATGATGAGGTCATGGGGTAAATGATGAGGTCATGAGGTAAATGATGACGTCATGGGGTAAATGATGAGGTTTTTCATTTTTCTACTGTCCTATAACATAAACCTCACAAATAAAGTTAACATCTCATATATATACCTTCAGTGTTTGAATTACGCTGAGATTAGGCTATTCCCAGATTTTTTCTACTGTCCCATAATATAAACCTCACAAACGGAGTTTGCTGATAACATGTTATAAGATATACTTCTTTACCCTTAGTGTTTGATTTTGCAATGATTTCATTGTTTGGATTTGTTTTTCTATTGATGTCTTTCTGTGTGTGCATTACACTGAGATAAGGCTATTTGCGGGACGCGGCACCAGACTGGCGTCGTTCTGCTCGTCTTGGGACACCAAACAACATATGAAATTTCACACTCCTGCGACCTGTAGAAATGTAGTTCCTACAAAACGTCCACTCTGGCCAAAGGGTCTAAGACTGTATAGATTCTAACACTACCTGATTTTCAGTTTTTGAACACAAGACAAACAGGACTTTGGGCTTTTTTCCCCCGGCCGAAAAAGAATGCCGAAAAGACAGTCTGTAAAATTCAAACTTAAATAAGGTGGGAAACTGTCTTTTCTTCAATAATTCCTAAAGGCATTGAGCCAGGAGTCTGATTTTTCCGTATGTGTATCAGGGACTAAGACTGATCTAGGGTGCTGAGTTTCAGACCTGTGCAACCTTGGGAAAGGTCAAAGGTCAGCCGCTCTGGTGTGTTTTTTGTAATAATTCCTAAAGGCATTGAGCCAGGAGTCTGATTTTTCCGTATGTGTATCATGGACTAAGACTGATCTAGGGTGCTGAGTTTCAGACCTGTGCAACCTTGGGAAAGGTCAAAGGTCAGCCGCTCTGGTGTGTTTTTTGTAATAATTCCTAAAGGCATTAAGCCAGGAGTCTGATTTTTCCGTATGTGTATCAGGGACTAAGGCTGATCGAGGGTATTTTAATCTTTTTTCTACTGTCCTATAATATGAAGTTAACATCTTATAAGGTATATTGATGTACCCTCAGTGTTTGAATTTATAATGATTTCACTGTTTGGATGTGTTTTTCTATTTGTGTCTGTTTTTGTGCGCATTCAGCAGGGATACGGCTGTTTTCTGATTTTTTTCATTTTTCTACTGTCCCATAACATAAACCTCACAAATAAAGTTAACATCTTATAAGATATTCTTCGGTACCCTCAGTGTTTGATTTTGCAATGATTTCACTGTTTGGATGTGTTTTTCTATTTGTCTCTGTTTTTGTGTGCATTCAGCAGGGATATGGCTGTTTCCGGATTTTTTTAAATTGTTCTGCTGTCCCATAATATAAACCTCACAAATGAAGTTAACTTCTTAAAAGATTTAGTTCTGTACCCTCAGTGTTTGATTTTGCATTGATTTCACTGTTGGGATGTGTTTTTCTATTGGTGTCTGTTTGTGTGCGCATTCAGCTGAGATAAGGCTGTTTACGGATTTTTTTAATTTTTCTGCTGTCCCTTAACATAAACCTCACAAATGAAGTTAACATCTTAAAAGATTTAGTTCTGTACACTCACTGTTTGATTTTGCAATGATTTCACTGTTTGGATGTGTGTTTCTACTAGTGTCTGTTTGTGTGCGCATTCAGCTGAGATAAGGCTGTTTCCGGATTTTTTTCATTTTTCTACTTTCCCATAATATAAACCTAACAAATGAACTTAACATATTATAAGATATACTTCTTTACCCTCAGTGTTTAATTTTGCAAAGATTTCACTGTTTGGATGTGTTTTTCTACAAGTGTCTGTTTGTGTGCGCATTCAGCTGAGATAAGGCTGTTATCGGATTTTTTTCATTTTTCTACTTTCCCATAATATAAACCTAACAAATGAACTTAACATCTTATAAGATATACTTCTTTACCCTCAGTGTTTAATTTTGCAAATATTTCACTGTTTGGATGTGTTTTTCTATTGGTGTCTGTTTGTGTGCGCATTCAGCTGAGATAAGGCTGTTTACGGATTTTTTTAATTTTTCTGCTGTCCCATAACATAAACCTCACAAATGAAGTTAACATCTTAAAAGATTTAGTTCTGTACACTCACTGTTTGATTTTGCAATGATTTCACTGTTTGGATGTGTTTTTCTATTGGTGTCTGTTTGTGTGCGCATTCAGCTGAGATAAGGCTGTTTCCGGATTTTTTTCATTTTTCTGCTGTCCCATAACATAAACCTCACAAATGAAGTTAACATCTTAAAATATTTAGTTCTGTACCCTCAGTGTTTGATTTTGCAATGGTTTCACTGTTGGGATGTGTTTTTCTACAAGTGTCTGTTTGTGTGCGCATTCAGCTGAGATAAGGCTGTTTACGGATTTTTTCATTTTTCTGCTGTCCCATAACATAAACCTCACAAATGAACTTAACATCTTATAAGATATACTTCTTTACCCTCAGTGTTTGATTTTGCAATGATTTCACTGTTTGGATGTGTTTTTCTATTGAAGTCTGTTTGTGTGCGCATTCAGCTGAGATAAGGCTGTTTCCGGATTTTTTTAATTTTTCTGCTGTCCCATAACATAAACCTCACAAATGAAGTTAACATCTTAAAATATTTAGTTCTGTACCCTCAGTGTTTGATTTTGCAATGGTTTCACTGTTGGGATGTGTTTTTCTACAAGTGTCTGTTTGTGTGCGCATTCAGCTGAGATAAGGCTGTTTCCGGATTTTTTTAACTTTTCTGCTGTCCCATAACATAAACCTCACAAATGAACTTAACATCTTAAAATATTTAGTTCTGTACCCTCAGTGTTTGATTTTGCAATGGTTTCACTGTTGGGATGTGTTTTTCTACAAGTGTCTGCTTGTGTGCGCATTCAGCTGAGAAAAGGCTGTTTACGGATTTTTTTCATTTTTCTGCTGTCCCATAACATAAACCTCACAAATGAAGTTAACATCTTAAAAGATTTAGTTCTGTACACTCACTGTTTGATTTTGCATTGATTTCACTGTTTGGATGTGTTTTTCTATTGCTGTCTGTTTGTGTGCGCATTCAGCTGAGATAAGGCTGTTTCCGGATTTTTTTCATTTTTCTGCTGTCCCATAACATAAACCTCACAAATGAAGTTAACATCTTAAAATATTTAGTTCTGTACCCTCAGTGTTTGATTTTGCAATGGTTTCACTGTTGGGATGTGTTTTTCTACAAGTGTCTGTTTGTGTGCGCATTCAGCTGAGATAAGGCTGTTTACGGATTTTTTAATTTTTCTGCTGTCCCATAACATAAACCTCACAAATGAAGTTAACATCTTAAAAGATTTAGTTCTGTACACTCACTGTTTGATTTTGCATTGATTTCACTGTTTTGGATGTGTTTTTCTATTGGTGTCTGTTTGTGTGCGCATTCAGCTGAGATAAGGCTGTTTCCGGATTTTTTTCATTTTTCTGCTGTCCCATAACATAAACCTCACAAATGAAGTTAACATCTTAAAAGATTTAGTTCTGTACCCTCAGTGTTTGATTTTGCAATGATTTCACTGTTGGGATGTGTTTTTCTACAAGTGTCTGTTTGTGTGCGCATTCAGCTGAGATAAGGCTGTTTACGGATTATTTTCATTTTTCTGCTGTCCCATAACATAAACCTCACAAATGAACTTAACATCTTATAAGATATACTTCTTTACCCTCAGTGTTTGATTTTGCAAATATTTCACTGTTTGGATGTGTTTTTCTATTGGTGTCTTTTTGTGTGCGCATTCAGCTGAGATAAGGCTGTTTCCGGATTTTTTTCATTTTTCTACTTTCCCTTAACATAAACCTCACAAATGAAGTTAACATCTTAAAATATTTAGTTCTGTACACTCACTGTTTGATTTTGCAATGATTTCACTGTTTGGATGTGTTTTTCTATTGGTGTCTGTTTTGTGTGCGCATTCAGCTGAGATAAGGCTGTTTCCGGATTTTTTTAATTTTTCTGCTGTCCCATAACATAAACCTCACAAATGAAGTTAACATCTTAAAAGATTTAGTTCTGTACACTCACTGTTTGATTTTGCAAAGATTTAACTGTTGGGATGTGTTTTTCTATTGGCGTCTGTTTGTGTGCGCATTCAGCTGAGATAAGGCTGTTTCCGGATTTTTTTAATTTCTCTGCTGTCCCATAACATAAACCTCACAAATGAAGTTAACATCTTAAAATATTTAGTTCTGTACCCTCAGTGTTTGATTTTGCAATGATTTCACTGTTGGGATGTGTTTTTCTATAAGTGTCTGTTTGTGCCCCATTGAGCTGAGATAAGGCTGTTTCCGGATTTTTTTCATTTTTCTACTTTCCCATAATATAAACCTAACAAATGAACTTAACATCTTATAAGATATACTTCTTTACCCTCAGTGTTTGATTTTGCAAATATTTCACTGTTTGGATGTGTTTTCTATTGGTGTCTTTTTGTGTGCGCATTCAGCTGAGATAAGGCTGTTTCCGGATTTTTTTAATTTTTCTGCTGTCCCTTAACATAAACCTCACAAATGAAGTTAACATCTTAAAAGATTTAGTTCTGTACACTCACTGTTTGATTTTGCAATGATTTCACTGTTTGGATGTGTTTTTCTATTGGTGTCTGTTTTGTGTGCGCATTCAGCTGAGATAAGGCTGTTTCCGGATTTTTTTTATTTTTCTGCTGTCCCATAACATAAACCTCACAAATGAAGTTCACATCTTAAAAGATTTAGTTCTGTACACTCACTGTTTGATTTTGCAGAGATTTAACTGTTGGGATGTGTTTTTCTATTGTGTCTGTTTGTGTGCGCATTCAGCTGAGATAAGGCTCTTCCGGATTTTTTTAATTTTTCTGCTGTCCCATAACATAAACCTCACAAATGAAGTTAAGAACTTAAAAGATTTAGTTCTGTACCCTCAGTGTTTGATTTTGCAAAGATTTCACTGTTGGGATGTGTTTTTCTATTGGTGTCTGTTTGTGTGCGCATTCAGCTGAGATAAGGCTGTTTCCGGATTTTTTTAATTTCTCTGCTGTCCCATAACATAAACCTCACAAATGAAGTTAACTTCTTGAAAGGGTTAGTTCTGTACCCTCACTGTTTGATTTTGCAATGATTTCACTGTTTGGATGTGTTTTTCTATTTGTGTCTGTTTGTGTGCGCATTCAGCTGAGATAAGGCTGTTTCCGGATTTTTTTCATTTTTCTACTTTCCCATAACATAAACCTCACAAATGAAGTTAACACCTTAAAAGATTTAGTTCTGTACACTCACTGTTTGATTTTGCAATGATTTCACTGTTGGGATGTGTTTTTCTATAAGTGTCTGTTTGTGCCCCATTGAGCTGAGATAAGGCTGTTTTCGGATTTTTTTTCATTTTTCTACTTTCCCATAATATAAACCTAACAAATAAACTTAACATGTTATAAGATATACTTCTTTACCCTCAGTGTTTGATTTTGCAAAGATTTCACTGTTTGGCTGTGTTTTTCTATTGGTGTCTGTTTGTGTGCGCATTCAGTTGAGATAAGGCTGTTTCCGGATTTTTTTAATTTTTCTGCTGTCCCATAACATAAACCTCACAAATGAAGTTAACATCTTAAAAGATTTAGTTCTGTACACTCACTGTTTGATTTTGCAATGATTTCACTGTTTGGATGTGTTTTTCTATTGGTGTCTGTTTGTGTGCGCATTCAGCTGAGATAAGGCTGTTTCCGGATTTTTTTCATTTTTCTGCTGTCCCATAACATAAACCTCACAAATGAAGTTAACATCTTAAAAGATTTAGTTCTGTACCCTCAGTGTTTGATTTTGCAATGGTTTCACTGTTGGGATGTGTTTTTCTACAAGTGTCTGTTTGTGTGCGCATTCAGCTGAGATAAGGCTGTTTCCGGATTTTTTTAATTTCTCTGCTGTCCCATAACATAAACCTCACAAATGAAGTTAACATCTTAAAATATTTAGTTCTGTACCCTCAGTGTTTGATTTTGCAATGATTTCACTGTTGGGATGTGTTTTTCTATAAGTGTCTGTTTGTGCCCCATTGAGCTGAGATAAGGCTGTTTCCGGATTTTTTTCATTTTTCTACTTTCCCATAATATAAACCTAACAAATGAACTTAACATCTTATAAGATATACTTCTTTACCCTCAGTGTTTGATTTTGCAAATATTTAACTGTTGGGATGTGTTTTTCTATTGTGTCTGTTTGTGTGCGCATTCAGCTGAGATAAGGCTCTTCCGGATTTTTTTAATTTTTCTGCTGTCCCATAACATAAACCTCACAAATGAAGTTAAGAACTTAAAAGATTTAGTTCTGTACCCTCAGTGTTTGATTTTGCAAAGATTTCACTGTTGGGATGTGTTTTTCTATTGGTGTCTGTTTGTGTGCGCATTCAGCTGAGATAAGGCTGTTTCCGGATTTTTTTAATTTCTCTGCTGTCCCATAACATAAACCTCACAAATGAAGTTAACTTCTTGAAAGGGTTAGTTCTGTACCCTCACTGTTTGATTTTGCAATGATTTCACTGTTTGGATGTGTTTTTCTATTTGTGTCTGTTTGTGTGCGCATTCAGCTGAGATAAGGCTGTTTCCGGATTTTTTTCATTTTTCTGCTGTCCCATAACATAAACCTCACAAATGAAGTTAACATCTTAAAAGATTTAGTTCTGTACACTCACTGTTTGATTTTGCATTGATTTCACTGTTTGGATGTGTTTTTCTATTGGTGTCTGTTTGTGTGCGCATTCAGCTGAGATAAGGCTGTTTCCGGATTGTTTTAATTTCTCTGCTGTCCCATAACATAAACCTCACAAATGAAGTTAACATCTTAAAATATTTAGTTCTGTACCCTCAGTGTTTGATTTTGCAATGATTTCACTGTCTGGATGTGTTTTTCTATTGGTGTCTGTTTGTGTGCGCATTCAGCTGAGATAAGGCTGTTTCCGGATTTTTTTCATTTTTCTACTTTCCCATAACATAAACCTAACAAATGAACTTAACATCTTATAAGATATACTTCTGTACCCTCAGTGTTTGATTTTGCAATGATTTCACTGTTTGGATGTGTTTTTCTATTGGCGTCTGTTTGTGTGCGCATACAGCTGAGATAAGGCTGTTTCCGGATTTTTATCATTTTTCTACTTTCCCATAACATAAACCTCACAAATGAAGTTAACATCTTAAAAGATTTAGTTCTGTACACTCACTGTTTGATTTTGCAATGATTTCACTGTTTGGATGTGTTTTTCTATTGGCGTCTGTTTGTATGCGCATACAGCTGAGATAAGGCTGTTTCCGGATTTTTTTCATTTTTCTACTTTCCCATAACATAAACCTCACAAATGAAGTTAACACCTTAAAATATTTAGTTCTGTACCCTCAGTGTTTGATTTTGCAATGATTTCACTGTTTGGATGTGTTTTTCTATTGGTGTCTGTTTGTGTGCGCATTCAGCTGAGATAAGGCTGTTTCCGGATTTTTTTCATTTTTCTACTTCCCCATAACATAAACCTCACAAATGAAGTTAACATCTTAAAAGATATAGTTATATACCTTCAGTGTTTGATTTTGCAATGATTTCACTATTTGAATGTGTTTTTCTATTGGTGTCTGTTTTTGTGCGCATTCAGCTGGAATACGACTGTTTTCTGATTTTTTTCCATTTTTCTACTGTCCCATAACATAAACCTCACAAATAAAGTTAACATCTTATAAGATATTCTTCGGTACCCTCAGTGTTTGATTTTGCAATGATTTCACTGTTTGAATGTGTTTTTCTGTTTTTGTCTGTTTTTGTGCGCATTCAGCTGGAATACGAGTGTTTTCTGATTTTTTTTCATTTTTCTACTGTCCCATAACATAAACCTCACAAATAAAGTTAAAATCTTATAAGATATTCTTCGGTACCCTCAGTGTTTGATTTTGCAATGATTTCACTGTTTGGATGTGTTTTTCTATTTGTGTCTGTTTTTGTGCGCATTCAGCTGGAATACGACTGTTTTCTGATTTTTTTTCATTTTCTACTGTCCCATAACATAAACCTCACAAATAAAGTTAACATCTTATAAGATATACTAATGTACCCTCGTCGTTCCGCTCGTCTTGGGACCCCAAACGACATATGAAATATTCACACTCCTGCGACCTGTAGAAATGTAGTTCCTCCAAAACTTCCACTCTGGCCAAAGAGTCTAAGACTGTATAGAGTCTTCAGTTTTTGGACACAGGACTTTGGGCTTTTTTCCCCCTGGCCAAAAAAAACTGCCAAAAACACAGTCTGTAAAATTCAAACGTAAGAAAGGTGGGAAACTGTCTTTTCTTCAATAATTCCTAAAGGCAATGAGCCCGGATGCTGATTTCTCCGTATGTGTATCAGGGACTCCTGGCTGATCCAGGGTGCCGAGTTTCAGACCCGTGCAACCTTTGGAAAGGTCAAAGGTCAGCCGCTGTGGTGTGTTTTTTGTAATAATTCCTAAAGGCATTGAGTCAGGAGTCTGATTTTTCCGTATGTGTATCAGGGACTAAAGCTTATCCCGGTTGCCGAGTTTCAGACCTGTGCAACGTTCGGAAAAGGTCATTGGTCAGCCGTTCGGGTGTGTTTTTTGTAATAATTCCTAAAGGCATTAAGCCAGGAGTCTGATTTTTCCGTATGTGTATCAGGGACTAAGGCTGATCGAGGGTATTTTAATCTTTTTTCTACCGTCCTATAATATGAAGTTAACATCTTATAAGGTATATTGATGTACCCTCAGTGTTTGATTTTGCAATGATTTCACTGTTTGGATGTGTTTTTCTATTGTGTCTGTTTGTGTGCGCATTCAGCTGAGATAAGGCTCTTCCGGATTTTTTTAATTTTTCTGCTGTCCCATAACATAAACCTCACAAATGAAGTTAAGAACTTAAAAGATTTAGTTCTGTACCCTCAGTGTTTGATTTTGCAAAGATTTCACTGTTGGGATGTGTTTTTCTATTGGTGTCTGTTTGTGTGCGCATTCAGCTGAGATAAGGCTGTTTCCGGATTTTTTTAATTTCTCTGCTGTCCCATAACATAAACCTCACAAATGAAGTTAACTTCTTGAAAGGGTTAGTTCTGTACCCTCACTGTTTGATTTTGCAATGATTTCACTGTTTGGATGTGTTTTTCTATTTGTGTCTGTTTGTGTGCGCATTCAGCTGAGATAAGGCTGTTTCCGGATTTTTTTCATTTTTCTGCTGTCCCATAACATAAACCTCACAAATGAAGTTAACATCTTAAAAGATTTAGTTCTGTACACTCACTGTTTGATTTTGCATTGATTTCACTGTTTGGATGTGTTTTTCTATTGGTGTCTGTTTGTGTGCGCATTCAGCTGAGATAAGGCTGTTTCCGGATTGTTTTAATTTCTCTGCTGTCCCATAACATAAACCTCACAAATGAAGTTAACTTCTTGAAAGGGTTAGTTCTGTACCCTCACTGTTTGATTTTGCAATGATTTCACTGTTTGGATGTGTTTTTCTATTTGTGTCTGTTTGTGTGCGCATTCAGCTGAGATAAGGCTGTTTCCGGATTTTTTTCATTTTTCTGCTGTCCCATAACATAAACCTCACAAATGAAGTTAACATCTTAAAAGATTTAGTTCTGTACACTCACTGTTTGATTTTGCATTGATTTCACTGTTTGGATGTGTTTTTCTATTGGTGTCTGTTTGTGTGCGCATTCAGCTGAGATAAGGCTGTTTCCGGATTGTTTTAATTTCTCTGCTGTCCCATAACATAAACCTCACAAATGAAGTTAACATCTTAAAATATTTAGTTCTGTACCCTCAGTGTTTGATTTTGCAATGATTTCACTGTCTGGATGTGTTTTTCTATTGGCGTCTGTTTGTGTGCGCATACAGCTGAGATAAGGCTGTTTCCGGATTTTTATCATTTTTCTACTTTCCCATAACATAAACCTCACAAATGAAGTTAACATCTTAAAAGATTTAGTTCTGTACACTCACTGTTTGATTTTGCAATGATTTCACTGTTTGGATGTGTTTTTCTATTGGCGTCTGTTTGTATGCGCATACAGCTGAGATAAGGCTGTTTCCGGATTTTTTTCATTTTTCTACTTTCCCATAACATAAACCTCACAAATGAAGTTAACACCTTAAAATATTTAGTTCTGTACCCTCAGTGTTTGATTTTGCAATGATTTCACTGTTTGGATGTGTTTTTCTATTGGTGTCTGTTTGTGTGCGCATTCAGCTGAGATAAGGCTGTTTCCGGATTTTTTTCATTTTTCTACTTCCCCATAACATAAACCTCACAAATGAAGTTAACATCTTAAAAGATATAGTTATATACCTTCAGTGTTTGATTTTGCAATGATTTCACTATTTGAATGTGTTTTTCTATTGGTGTCTGTTTTTGTGCGCATTCAGCTGGAATACGACTGTTTTCTGATTTTTTTCCATTTTTCTACTGTCCCATAACATAAACCTCACAAATAAAGTTAACATCTTATAAGATATTCTTCGGTACCCTCAGTGTTTGATTTTGCAATGATTTCACTGTTTGAATGTGTTTTTCTGTTTTTGTCTGTTTTTGTGCGCATTCAGCTGGAATACGAGTGTTTTCTGATTTTTTTTCATTTTTCTACTGTCCCATAACATAAACCTCACAAATAAAGTTAAAATCTTATAAGATATTCTTCGGTACCCTCAGTGTTTGATTTTGCAATGATTTCACTGTTTGGATGTGTTTTTCTATTTGTGTCTGTTTTTGTGCGCATTCAGCTGGAATACGACTGTTTTCTGATTTTTTTTCATTTTCTACTGTCCCATAACATAAACCTCACAAATAAAGTTAACATCTTATAAGATATACTAATGTACCCTCGTCGTTCCGCTCGTCTTGGGACCCCAAACGACATATGAAATATTCACACTCCTGCGACCTGTAGAAATGTAGTTCCTCCAAAACTTCCACTCTGGCCAAAGAGTCTAAGACTGTATAGAGTCTTCAGTTTTTGGACACAGGACTTTGGGCTTTTTTCCCCCTGGCCAAAAAAAACTGCCAAAAACACAGTCTGTAAAATTCAAACGTAAGAAAGGTGGGAAACTGTCTTTTCTTCAATAATTCCTAAAGGCAATGAGCCCGGATGCTGATTTCTCCGTATGTGTATCAGGGACTCCTGGCTGATCCAGGGTGCCGAGTTTCAGACCCGTGCAACCTTTGGAAAGGTCAAAGGTCAGCCGCTGTGGTGTGTTTTTTGTAATAATTCCTAAAGGCATTGAGTCAGGAGTCTGATTTTTCCGTATGTGTATCAGGGACTAAAGCTTATCCCGGTTGCCGAGTTTCAGACCTGTGCAACGTTCGGAAAAGGTCATTGGTCAGCCGTTCGGGTGTGTTTTTTGTAATAATTCCTAAAGGCATTAAGCCAGGAGTCTGATTTTTCCGTATGTGTATCAGGGACTAAGGCTGATCGAGGGTATTTTAATCTTTTTTCTACCGTCCTATAATATGAAGTTAACATCTTATAAGGTATATTGATGTACCCTCAGTGTTTGATTTTGCAATGATTTCACTGTTTGGATGTGTTTTTCTATTGTGTCTGTTTGTGTGCGCATTCAGCTGAGATAAGGCTCTTCCGGATTTTTTTAATTTTTCTGCTGTCCCATAACATAAACCTCACAAATGAAGTTAAGAACTTAAAAGATTTAGTTCTGTACCCTCAGTGTTTGATTTTGCAAAGATTTCACTGTTGGGATGTGTTTTTCTATTGGTGTCTGTTTGTGTGCGCATTCAGCTGAGATAAGGCTGTTTCCGGATTTTTTTAATTTCTCTGCTGTCCCATAACATAAACCTCACAAATGAAGTTAACTTCTTGAAAGGGTTAGTTCTGTACCCTCACTGTTTGATTTTGCAATGATTTCACTGTTTGGATGTGTTTTTCTATTTGTGTCTGTTTGTGTGCGCATTCAGCTGAGATAAGGCTGTTTCCGGATTTTTTTCATTTTTCTGCTGTCCCATAACATAAACCTCACAAATGAAGTTAACATCTTAAAAGATTTAGTTCTGTACACTCACTGTTTGATTTTGCATTGATTTCACTGTTTGGATGTGTTTTTCTATTGGTGTCTGTTTGTGTGCGCATTCAGCTGAGATAAGGCTGTTTCCGGATTGTTTTAATTTCTCTGCTGTCCCATAACATAAACCTCACAAATGAAGTTAACTTCTTGAAAGGGTTAGTTCTGTACCCTCACTGTTTGATTTTGCAATGATTTCACTGTTTGGATGTGTTTTTCTATTTGTGTCTGTTTGTGTGCGCATTCAGCTGAGATAAGGCTGTTTCCGGATTTTTTTCATTTTTCTGCTGTCCCATAACATAAACCTCACAAATGAAGTTAACATCTTAAAAGATTTAGTTCTGTACACTCACTGTTTGATTTTGCATTGATTTCACTGTTTGGATGTGTTTTTCTATTGGTGTCTGTTTGTGTGCGCATTCAGCTGAGATAAGGCTGTTTCCGGATTGTTTTAATTTCTCTGCTGTCCCATAACATAAACCTCACAAATGAAGTTAACATCTTAAAATATTTAGTTCTGTACCCTCAGTGTTTGATTTTGCAATGATTTCACTGTCTGGATGTGTTTTTCTATTGGCGTCTGTTTGTGTGCGCATACAGCTGAGATAAGGCTGTTTCCGGATTTTTATCATTTTTCTACTTTCCCATAACATAAACCTCACAAATGAAGTTAACATCTTAAAAGATTTAGTTCTGTACACTCACTGTTTGATTTTGCAATGATTTCACTGTTTGGATGTGTTTTTCTATTGGCGTCTGTTTGTATGCGCATACAGCTGAGATAAGGCTGTTTCCGGATTTTTTTCATTTTTCTACTTTCCCATAACATAAACCTCACAAATGAAGTTAACACCTTAAAATATTTAGTTCTGTACCCTCAGTGTTTGATTTTGCAATGATTTCACTGTTTGGATGTGTTTTTCTATTGGTGTCTGTTTGTGTGCGCATTCAGCTGAGATAAGGCTGTTTCCGGATTTTTTTCATTTTTCTACTTCCCCATAACATAAACCTCACAAATGAAGTTAACATCTTAAAAGATATAGTTATATACCTTCAGTGTTTGATTTTGCAATGATTTCACTATTTGAATGTGTTTTTCTATTGGTGTCTGTTTTTGTGCGCATTCAGCTGGAATACGACTGTTTTCTGATTTTTTTCCATTTTTCTACTGTCCCATAACATAAACCTCACAAATAAAGTTAACATCTTATAAGATATTCTTCGGTACCCTCAGTGTTTGATTTTGCAATGATTTCACTGTTTGAATGTGTTTTTCTGTTTTTGTCTGTTTTTGTGCGCATTCAGCTGGAATACGAGTGTTTTCTGATTTTTTTTCATTTTTCTACTGTCCCATAACATAAACCTCACAAATAAAGTTAAAATCTTATAAGATATTCTTCGGTACCCTCAGTGTTTGATTTTGCAATGATTTCACTGTTTGGATGTGTTTTTCTATTTGTGTCTGTTTTTGTGCGCATTCAGCTGGAATACGACTGTTTTCTGATTTTTTTTCATTTTCTACTGTCCCATAACATAAACCTCACAAATAAAGTTAACATCTTATAAGATATACTAATGTACCCTCGTCGTTCCGCTCGTCTTGGGACCCCAAACGACATATGAAATATTCACACTCCTGCGACCTGTAGAAATGTAGTTCCTCCAAAACTTCCACTCTGGCCAAAGAGTCTAAGACTGTATAGAGTCTTCAGTTTTTGGACACAGGACTTTGGGCTTTTTTCCCCCTGGCCAAAAAAAACTGCCAAAAACACAGTCTGTAAAATTCAAACGTAAGAAAGGTGGGAAACTGTCTTTTCTTCAATAATTCCTAAAGGCAATGAGCCCGGATGCTGATTTCTCCGTATGTGTATCAGGGACTCCTGGCTGATCCAGGGTGCCGAGTTTCAGACCCGTGCAACCTTTGGAAAGGTCAAAGGTCAGCCGCTGTGGTGTGTTTTTTGTAATAATTCCTAAAGGCATTGAGTCAGGAGTCTGATTTTTCCGTATGTGTATCAGGGACTAAAGCTTATCCCGGTTGCCGAGTTTCAGACCTGTGCAACGTTCGGAAAAGGTCATTGGTCAGCCGTTCGGGTGTGTTTTTTGTAATAATTCCTAAAGGCATTAAGCCAGGAGTCTGATTTTTCCGTATGTGTATCAGGGACTAAGGCTGATCGAGGGTATTTTAATCTTTTTTCTACCGTCCTATAATATGAAGTTAACATCTTATAAGGTATATTGATGTACCCTCAGTGTTTGATTTTGCAATGATTTCACTGTTTGGATGTGTTTTTCTATTGTGTCTGTTTGTGTGCGCATTCAGCTGAGATAAGGCTCTTCCGGATTTTTTTAATTTTTCTGCTGTCCCATAACATAAACCTCACAAATGAAGTTAAGAACTTAAAAGATTTAGTTCTGTACCCTCAGTGTTTGATTTTGCAAAGATTTCACTGTTGGGATGTGTTTTTCTATTGGTGTCTGTTTGTGTGCGCATTCAGCTGAGATAAGGCTGTTTCCGGATTTTTTTAATTTCTCTGCTGTCCCATAACATAAACCTCACAAATGAAGTTAACTTCTTGAAAGGGTTAGTTCTGTACCCTCACTGTTTGATTTTGCAATGATTTCACTGTTTGGATGTGTTTTTCTATTTGTGTCTGTTTGTGTGCGCATTCAGCTGAGATAAGGCTGTTTCCGGATTTTTTTCATTTTTCTGCTGTCCCATAACATAAACCTCACAAATGAAGTTAACATCTTAAAAGATTTAGTTCTGTACACTCACTGTTTGATTTTGCATTGATTTCACTGTTTGGATGTGTTTTTCTATTGGTGTCTGTTTGTGTGCGCATTCAGCTGAGATAAGGCTGTTTCCGGATTGTTTTAATTTCTCTGCTGTCCCATAACATAAACCTCACAAATGAAGTTAACATCTTAAAATATTTAGTTCTGTACCCTCAGTGTTTGATTTTGCAATGATTTCACTGTCTGGATGTGTTTTTCTATTGGTGTCTGTTTGTGTGCGCATTCAGCTGAGATAAGGCTGTTTCCGGATTTTTTTCATTTTTCTACTTTCCCATAACATAAACCTAACAAATGAACTTAACATCTTATAAGATATACTTCTGTACCCTCAGTGTTTGATTTTGCAATGATTTCACTGTTTGGATGTGTTTTTCTATTGGCGTCTGTTTGTGTGCGCATACAGCTGAGATAAGGCTGTTTCCGGATTTTTATCATTTTTCTACTTTCCCATAACATAAACCTCACAAATGAAGTTAACATCTTAAAAGATTTAGTTCTGTACACTCACTGTTTGATTTTGCAATGATTTCACTGTTTGGATGTGTTTTTCTATTGGCGTCTGTTTGTATGCGCATACAGCTGAGATAAGGCTGTTTCCGGATTTTTTTCATTTTTCTACTTTCCCATAACATAAACCTCACAAATGAAGTTAACACCTTAAAATATTTAGTTCTGTACCCTCAGTGTTTGATTTTGCAATGATTTCACTGTTTGGATGTGTTTTTCTATTGGTGTCTGTTTGTGTACGCATTCAGCTGAGATAAGGCTGTTTCCGGATTTTTTTCATTTTTCTACTTCCCCATAACATAAACCTCACAAATGAAGTTAACATCTTAAAAGATATAGTTATATACCTTCAGTGTTTGATTTTGCAATGATTTCACTATTTGAATGTGTTTTTCTATTGGTGTCTGTTTTTGTGCGCATTCAGCTGGAATACGACTGTTTTCTGATTTTTTTCCATTTTTCTACTGTCCCATAACATAAACCTCACAAATAAAGTTAACATCTTATAAGATATTCTTCGGTACCCTCAGTGTTTGATTTTGCAATGATTTCACTGTTTGAATGTGTTTTTCTGTTTTTGTCTGTTTTTGTGCGCATTCAGCTGGAATACGAGTGTTTTCTGATTTTTTTTCATTTTTCTACTGTCCCATAACATAAACCTCACAAATAAAGTTAAAATCTTATAAGATATTCTTCGGTACCCTCAGTGTTTGATTTTGCAATGATTTCACTGTTTGGATGTGTTTTTCTATTTGTGTCTGTTTTTGTGCGCATTCAGCTGGAATACGACTGTTTTCTGATTTTTTTTCATTTTCTACTGTCCCATAACATAAACCTCACAAATAAAGTTAACATCTTATAAGATATACTAATGTACCCTCGTCGTTCCGCTCGTCTTGGGACCCCAAACGACATATGAAATATTCACACTCCTGCGACCTGTAGAAATGTAGTTCCTCCAAAACTTCCACTCTGGCCAAAGAGTCTAAGACTGTATAGAGTCTTCAGTTTTTGGACACAGGACTTTGGGCTTTTTTCCCCCTGGCCAAAAAAAACTGCCAAAAACACAGTCTGTAAAATTCAAACGTAAGAAAGGTGGGAAACTGTCTTTTCTTCAATAATTCCTAAAGGCAATGAGCCCGGATGCTGATTTCTCCGTATGTGTATCAGGGACTCCTGGCTGATCCAGGGTGCCGAGTTTCAGACCCGTGCAACCTTTGGAAAGGTCAAAGGTCAGCCGCTGTGGTGTGTTTTTTGTAATAATTCCTAAAGGCATTGAGTCAGGAGTCTGATTTTTCCGTATGTGTATCAGGGACTAAAGCTTATCCCGGTTGCCGAGTTTCAGACCTGTGCAACGTTCGGAAAAGGTCATTGGTCAGCCGTTCGGGTGTGTTTTTTGTAATAATTCCTAAAGGCATTAAGCCAGGAGTCTGATTTTTCCGTATGTGTATCAGGGACTAAGGCTGATCGAGGGTATTTTAATCTTTTTTCTACCGTCCTATAATATGAAGTTAACATCTTATAAGGTATATTGATGTACCCTCAGTGTTTGATTTTGCAATGATTTCACTGTTTGGATGTGTTTTTCTATTGTGTCTGTTTGTGTGCGCATTCAGCTGAGATAAGGCTCTTCCGGATTTTTTTAATTTTTCTGCTGTCCCATAACATAAACCTCACAAATGAAGTTAAGAACTTAAAAGATTTAGTTCTGTACCCTCAGTGTTTGATTTTGCAAAGATTTCACTGTTGGGATGTGTTTTTCTATTGGTGTCTGTTTGTGTGCGCATTCAGCTGAGATAAGGCTGTTTCCGGATTTTTTTAATTTCTCTGCTGTCCCATAACATAAACCTCACAAATGAAGTTAACTTCTTGAAAGGGTTAGTTCTGTACCCTCACTGTTTGATTTTGCAATGATTTCACTGTTTGGATGTGTTTTTCTATTTGTGTCTGTTTGTGTGCGCATTCAGCTGAGATAAGGCTGTTTCCGGATTTTTTTCATTTTTCTGCTGTCCCATAACATAAACCTCACAAATGAAGTTAACATCTTAAAAGATTTAGTTCTGTACACTCACTGTTTGATTTTGCATTGATTTCACTGTTTGGATGTGTTTTTCTATTGGTGTCTGTTTGTGTGCGCATTCAGCTGAGATAAGGCTGTTTCCGGATTGTTTTAATTTCTCTGCTGTCCCATAACATAAACCTCACAAATGAAGTTAACATCTTAAAATATTTAGTTCTGTACCCTCAGTGTTTGATTTTGCAATGATTTCACTGTCTGGATGTGTTTTTCTATTGGTGTCTGTTTGTGTGCGCATTCAGCTGAGATAAGGCTGTTTCCGGATTTTTTTCATTTTTCTACTTTCCCATAACATAAACCTAACAAATGAACTTAACATCTTATAAGATATACTTCTGTACCCTCAGTGTTTGATTTTGCAATGATTTCACTGTTTGGATGTGTTTTTCTATTGGCGTCTGTTTGTGTGCGCATACAGCTGAGATAAGGCTGTTTCCGGATTTTTATCATTTTTCTACTTTCCCATAACATAAACCTCACAAATGAAGTTAACATCTTAAAAGATTTAGTTCTGTACACTCACTGTTTGATTTTGCAATGATTTCACTGTTTGGATGTGTTTTTCTATTGGCGTCTGTTTGTATGCGCATACAGCTGAGATAAGGCTGTTTCCGGATTTTTTTCATTTTTCTACTTTCCCATAACATAAACCTCACAAATGAAGTTAACACCTTAAAATATTTAGTTCTGTACCCTCAGTGTTTGATTTTGCAATGATTTCACTGTTTGGATGTGTTTTTCTATTGGTGTCTGTTTGTGTACGCATTCAGCTGAGATAAGGCTGTTTCCGGATTTTTTTCATTTTTCTACTTCCCCATAACATAAACCTCACAAATGAAGTTAACATCTTAAAAGATATAGTTATATACCTTCAGTGTTTGATTTTGCAATGATTTCACTATTTGAATGTGTTTTTCTATTGGTGTCTGTTTTTGTGCGCATTCAGCTGGAATACGACTGTTTTCTGATTTTTTTCCATTTTTCTACTGTCCCATAACATAAACCTCACAAATAAAGTTAACATCTTATAAGATATTCTTCGGTACCCTCAGTGTTTGATTTTGCAATGATTTCACTGTTTGAATGTGTTTTTCTGTTTTTGTCTGTTTTTGTGCGCATTCAGCTGGAATACGAGTGTTTTCTGATTTTTTTTCATTTTTCTACTGTCCCATAACATAAACCTCACAAATAAAGTTAAAATCTTATAAGATATTCTTCGGTACCCTCAGTGTTTGATTTTGCAATGATTTCACTGTTTGGATGTGTTTTTCTATTTGTGTCTGTTTTTGTGCGCATTCAGCTGGAATACGACTGTTTTCTGATTTTTTTTCATTTTCTACTGTCCCATAACATAAACCTCACAAATAAAGTTAACATCTTATAAGATATACTAATGTACCCTCGTCGTTCCGCTCGTCTTGGGACCCCAAACGACATATGAAATATTCACACTCCTGCGACCTGTAGAAATGTAGTTCCTCCAAAACTTCCACTCTGGCCAAAGAGTCTAAGACTGTATAGAGTCTTCAGTTTTTGGACACAGGACTTTGGGCTTTTTTCCCCCTGGCCAAAAAAAACTGCCAAAAACACAGTCTGTAAAATTCAAACGTAAGAAAGGTGGGAAACTGTCTTTTCTTCAATAATTCCTAAAGGCAATGAGCCCGGATGCTGATTTCTCCGTATGTGTATCAGGGACTCCTGGCTGATCCAGGGTGCCGAGTTTCAGACCCGTGCAACCTTTGGAAAGGTCAAAGGTCAGCCGCTGTGGTGTGTTTTTTGTAATAATTCCTAAAGGCATTGAGTCAGGAGTCTGATTTTTCCGTATGTGTATCAGGGACTAAAGCTTATCCCGGTTGCCGAGTTTCAGACCTGTGCAACGTTCGGAAAAGGTCATTGGTCAGCCGTTCGGGTGTGTTTTTTGTAATAATTCCTAAAGGCATTAAGCCAGGAGTCTGATTTTTCCGTATGTGTATCAGGGACTAAAGCTTATCCCGGTTGCCGAGTTTCAGACCTGTGCAACGTTCGGAAAAGGTCATTGGTCAGCCGTTCGGGTGTGTTTTTTGTAATAATTCCTAAAGGCATTAAGCCAGGAGTCTGATTTTTCCGTATGTGTATCAGGGACTAAGGCTGATCGAGGGTATTTTAATCTTTTTTCTACCGTCCTATAATATGAAGTTAACATCTTATAAGGTATATTGATGTACCCTCAGTGTTTGATTTTGCAATGATTTCACTGTTTGGATGTGTTTTTCTATTTGTCTCTGTTTTTGTGCGCATTCAGCATGGATACGGCTGTTTTCGCAATTTTTTTCATTTTTCTACTGTCCCATAACATAAACCTCACAAATAAAGTTAACATCTCATAAGATATAGTTATATACCTTCAGTGTTTGATTTTGCAATGATTTCACTGTTTGGATGTGTTTTTCTATTTGTCTCTGTTTTTGTGCGCATTCAGCAGGGATACGGCTGTTTTCGGAATTTTTTTCATTTTTCTACTGTCCCATAACATAAACCTCACAAATAAAGTTAAAATCTTATAAGATATAGTTATATACCTTCAGTGTTTGATTTTGCAATGATTTCACTGTTTGGATGTGTTTTTCTATTTGTCTCTGTTTTTGTGTGCATTCAGCAGGGATACGGCTGTTTTCTGTTTTTTTTCATTTTTTTATTGTCCCATAACATAAACCTCACAAATAAAGTTAACATCTCATAAGATATAGTTATATACCTTCAGTGTTTGATTTTGCAATGATTTCACTGTTTGGATGTGTTTTTCTATTGGTGTCTGTTTGTGTGCGCATTCAGCTGAGATAAGGCTGTTTCCGGATTTTTTTCATTTTTCTACTTTCCCATAACATAAACCTAACAAATGAACTTAACATCTTATAAGATATACTTCTGTACCCTCAGTGTTTGATTTTGCAATGATTTCACTGTTTGGATGTGTTTTTCTATTGGCGTCTGTTTGTGTGCGCATACAGCTGAGATAAGGCTGTTTCCGGATTTTTATCATTTTTCTACTTTCCCATAACATAAACCTCACAAATGAAGTTAACATCTTAAAAGATTTAGTTCTGTACACTCACTGTTTGATTTTGCAATGATTTCACTGTTTGGATGTGTTTTTCTATTGGCGTCTGTTTGTATGCGCATACAGCTGAGATAAGGCTGTTTCCGGATTTTTTTCATTTTTCTACTTTCCCATAACATAAACCTCACAAATGAAGTTAACACCTTAAAATATTTAGTTCTGTACCCTCAGTGTTTGATTTTGCAATGATTTCACTGTTTGGATGTGTTTTTCTATTGGTGTCTGTTTGTGTACGCATTCAGCTGAGATAAGGCTGTTTCCGGATTTTTTTCATTTTTCTACTTCCCCATAACATAAACCTCACAAATGAAGTTAACATCTTAAAAGATATAGTTATATACCTTCAGTGTTTGATTTTGCAATGATTTCACTATTTGAATGTGTTTTTCTATTGGTGTCTGTTTTTGTGCGCATTCAGCTGGAATACGACTGTTTTCTGATTTTTTTCCATTTTTCTACTGTCCCATAACATAAACCTCACAAATAAAGTTAACATCTTATAAGATATTCTTCGGTACCCTCAGTGTTTGATTTTGCAATGATTTCACTGTTTGAATGTGTTTTTCTGTTTTTGTCTGTTTTTGTGCGCATTCAGCTGGAATACCAGTGTTTTCTGATTTTTTTTCATTTTTCTACTGTCCCATAACATAAACCTCACAAATAAAGTTAACATCGTATAAGATATAGTTATATACCTTCAGTGTTTGATTTTGCAATGATTTCACTGTTTGAATGTGTTTTTCTATTTTGTCTGTTTTTGTGCGCATAAAGCTGGAATACGACTGTTTTCTGATTTTTTTCATTTTTCTACTGTCCCATAACATAAACCTCACAAATAAAGTTAACATCTTATAAGATATTCTTCGGTACCCTCAGTGTTTGATTTTGCAATGATTTCACTGTTTGGATGTGTTTTTCTATTTGTGTCTGTTTTTGTGCGCATTCAGCTGGAATACGACTGTTTTCTGATTTTTTTTCATTTTCTACTGTCCCATAACATAAACCTCACAAATAAAGTTAACATCTTATAAGATATACTAATGTACCCTCGTCGTTCCGCTCGTCTTGGGACCCCAAACGACATATGAAATATTCACACTCCTGCGACCTGTAGAAATGTAGTTCCTCCAAAACTTCCACTCTGGCCAAAGAGTCTAAGATTGTATAGAGTCTTCAGTTTTTGGACACAGGACTTTGGGCTTTTTTCCCCCTGGCCAAAAAAAACTGCCAAAAACACAGTCTGTAAAATTCAAACGTAAGAAAGGTGGGAAACTGTCTTTTCTTCAATAATTCCTAAAGGCAATGAGCCCGGATGCTGATTTCTCCGTATGTGTATCAGGGACTCCTGGCTGATCCAGGGTGCCGAGTTTCAGACCCGTGCAACCTTTGGAAAGGTCAAAGGTCAGCCGCTGTGGTGTGTTTTTTGTAATAATTCCTAAAGGCATTGAGTCAGGAGTCTGATTTTTCCGTATGTGTATCAGGGACTAAAGCTTATCCCGGTTGCCGAGTTTCAGACCTGTGCAACGTTCGGAAAAGGTCATTGGTCAGCCGTTCGGGTGTGTTTTTTGTAATAATTCCTAAAGGCATTAAGCCAGGAGTCTGATTTTTCCCTATGTGTATCAGGGACTAAAGCTTATCCCGGTTGCCGAGTTTCAGACCTGTGCAACGTTCGGAAAAGGTCATTGGTCAGCCGTTCGGGTGTGTTTTTTGTAATAATTCCTAAAGGCATTAAGCCAGGAGTCTGATTTTTCCGTATGTGTATCAGGGACTAAAGCTTATCCCGGTTGCCGAGTTTCAGACCTGTGCAACGTTCGGAAAAGGTCATTGGTCAGCCGTTCGGGTGTGTTTTTTGTAATAATTCCTAAAGGCATTAAGCCAGGAGTCTGATTTTTCCGTATGTGTATCAGGGACTAAGGCTGATCGAGGGTATTTTAATCTTTTTTCTACCGTCCTATAATATGAAGTTAACATCTTATAAGGTATATTGATGTACCCTCAGTGTTTGATTTAGCAATGATTTCACTGTTTGGATGTGTTTTTCTATTTGTCTCTGTTTTTGTGCGCATTCAGCATGGATACGGCTGTTTTCGCAATTTTTTTCATTTTTCTACTGTCCCATAACATAAACCTCACAAATAAAGTTAACATCTCATAAGATATAGTTATATACCTTCAGTGTTTGATTTTGCAATGATTTCACTGTTTGGATGTGTTTTTCTATTTGTCTCTGTTTTTGTGCGCATTCAGCATGGATACGGCTGTTTTCGCAATTTTTTTCATTTTTCTACTGTCCCATAACATAAACCTCACAAATAAAGTTAACATCTCATAAGATATAGTTATATACCTTCAGTGTTTAATTTTGCAATGATTTCACTGTTTGGATGTGTTTTTCTATTTGTCTCTGTTTTTGTGCGCATTCAGCAGGGATACGGCTGTTTTCTGATTTTTTTCATTTTTCTACTGTCCCATAACATAAACCTCACAAAGGGTGATTTAGATTTCTCTTTTGTTTATTCACTGCATTTTGTTGATTGATGATTGATTCATTTTTTTCACAACTGCCTAAAACCTTTGCACAGTACTGTGGACAGTAGAAAAAAATCCGAAAACAGCCTTATCTCGGCTGGATGCGCACACAAACAGACACCAATAGAAAAACACATCCCAACAGTGAAATCATTGCAAAATCAAACACTGAGGGTACAGAAGTATATCTTATATGATGTTAACTTCATTAGTGAGGTTTATATTATGGGACAGTAGAAAAAAGAAAAAAATCCGAAAACAGCCTAACCTCAGCTGAATACGTCCAGTGAAAGTTAAATCATAAACTACTGATAAAAAATAAGGATTTTATACTTCATCAAAAAATGTTACCCTATTGTTTGTTGCAAAAAGTGAACTTTGACCCTATATTCCTCCAAAACGTATACAGTAAAAGTACTCCATACTACTAGTATATGAAGTATAAGTGGTACTGAGTTCAGTGAAAGTGAAATCATACACTACTAATACAAATTATGGATTTTAAACTTCATCAAAAACGGATGATCACACAGGTCATACAAAACATCTAGCTTATGTTTGATTTGATGTAATTATTTTACATGTAATCACTATAATATGATAGGGTTAGGGTTAGTTTTGATAAATTATTTAACCTTTTTCTTTTTCAGTACATTGTGACTGATGTTGATGAGGTCGAGGTCTTCAGCGTCTGAGGCTGTGTCTTTGACAGTCAGGATGAATTGAGCCCCAAACAAAGTGAAACATTGTGTTTACCTGTAATTGCACCTGTGTAAACAAAACCAGACTTTTGTTTGGGTGAATGTGTGTATGAGCCTCTTTGTAGGTGTAGGTGCCTGTGTATCATGTCGATTTGAACTTGATGTGAGAACAAGAAGTGCCTGGAGTTGCACATACACACAGACACACAGACACAGACACAGACACACA
The DNA here is from genome assembly GCF_958295425.1 of Solea solea. NCBI lineage: Eukaryota > Metazoa > Chordata > Actinopteri > Pleuronectiformes > Soleidae > Solea > Solea solea. Next base: position 747,026 of record NC_081140.1, on the reverse strand, counting down.
CACACACACACACATTTATTCCTAAACCCACATTCACACCATACTATGATATCCCTAAAATACACCCACATCATTTTAGCTTCAGATATTGATTGAATAGTGTGTTATATGATAATGAAAAATGTTGATATTCCCTAACAGTGGAAAATAACTTCACCTACACCAAATTTGAAGCAATTTGGTGTAAGATATCCTCAAAAAAAAATCCAAACGCACAAAGAATGCAGAGGATTAATCTGTTATGTTTTTATTACAAAAAATCTTGGAAGCGAACATTTCTGCCATGCATGTGTGGTGAAACAAAGGGGCAGTTTATTTCAACTACTACTGTAGCTTTAAGATAATTATCGACCATCGTCACACTCCAACGCAACGTAGTTCCCCACCACAGCAGCAGCGGATTAATATCCAAAACGTGAACAGGTTAGTGTCTGCTCAGCAGGTGGATGAACATGTAATGGAGTTGCAGCATCAGTCGCTGACCAAGGAATTACTGGGGAAGTTGGTGGTAGAGGGAGGCTATTGACATGTCACAGGAAGATGCTCAAAAATGTAGAGGTAAGTGAAATTTTACATTATTATAATGAGCTAAACAGCAGGCCATTGCTAAAATGTGTTCGTTAATTACAGTAACTACGTCTTTTCACTACATACATACACATGCATTTAAACACACACGCATTAATCGAAATATAGTTAATACTAATATATGCACATGTAAATGTTCCATGCTCTTTTTTTTCTTTTTCGCTTTGCTGTTTTTTTCGAAAGTTTAGTGTTTAAATGCAGTCAGTATCCTATCTCTGAGATGGTGTTGTCTGCGACGTTACACGGGAGCCAGACTTTCTGTCTGAACAGTTCCACTGTGAGAACCGATGTCCTCTCACCCGGACCCGCAGCTGCAAAGCTCCCGTTTTCGCGGAACCGCGCTGTGTTTCGGCTGCGTCTTCGGTTGTGAGGACTGTGGGTCACATTGCTGATCTGTTCAGAGAGCTTCGCTGGTGCTGCTGCTGCACTGTCCTGTCTATTTAACAAGTAGGCTATACACTAAATCTATCCCTCTATTCTTAAAAATTAGGTCCACTCTGAATGTTGATACAGTGTGGGTGTTGTAATTATTATTTTTTTTTTATGACAGTCTTTTCCATTCTTACAACGCACAGTTAACGTGACTGGATTCTGCTTCATCCGGGGAAAGAGGCTGACCCTCAGGCTTTGGACACCTACAGTATTTAGTTGATGACAAACTGTTTCCTTAACCCTCAGGCTTCATTATGATTCATTTCCACTGTGTTAGTGCATATGGCACACTTTCTTGTAAGAAGGTCTCTTGGCAAATTGGAATTCAAATGAAAACATTTTATTAATAGATCAATAGAACACTGAACATTGTTTTCACCATACACTTGAGTATATGGCAGGAATGTTCACTCCCAAGAATTGTTGTCATAAAAGATTAATACTTTTGTCCTGCATCAGTCCTCCTCAAAACCACCAAATATTCAATCATTTCCATATTACAAATGTCCTCTTTTCAAATTAAGAGGGGAGGGAGTACATGTTTTAGCTGATGCTACACAAAACTAACAATGCTTCAAAGTTAATATTGTGGGTAATCTTTGACATATTCAAGACTGATTAAAAAAAATCTCCCAGCCACCCAATATTTGTCATATCTGTTGCCAGTACAACCCATGAAATGCTCATTTGTACTTGTCAGGAAGTCACTGCAGCTCTGACCTTGTAACCTAAATATGTTTCTGCTTCAAAATCACTTTGTTTCATACATGAGGCTAATGTCTGGCAGATTATACCAATCTTAGCCAATCTTCATCACTAAGTTTTATGTTAAATCCTGATTCCCATCTTTTTTTTTATGTATTTTGTAGCATTTTTTTTATATAGTCCCAATATAATTCTAATTGTGGTTTCTTTGTATGCGTTGATTATGATGATCTGGATCACACTATTCACTTCTCAGGAGGGGTCCATCCTGATCTCTTTCATATAGTAGTCTCTAAGTTGCAGGAATCCACAGAATTCATGATTGATTATCTAAATCCTTTTTTTCTGTCATATTTTGGAAACTCTCAAGCTGTCCATCTTTCACCAAAACACACCATGCTGTGATTCCCTTGGTTGTCCACTGTTTAAATCCTATATCGTACCTAGTCGGTGTAAAATTGCTATCATATTCAATAAATTAGTGTCTTTCTGTATCTTATATTTTTTTATTATGCTGAACCATATTTTGTATGTGAACATCGTGATTGTGTCTATTTGGTTTTGAATCTTCTTGTATGTTTCTTTATCCCCAATTATATTCTGTACTGGGTTTTCTCCAAACTCTTTTTCTATTTCATTTCACTGTGTCTGGTTTGCACCAACCTACAATATATCTCAATTGGGCCGCATGGTAGTATTCCTTTAATTTTGGAAGTCTCATCCCTCCTTCTTCTTTTGGCAGCTGGAGAGTTTCCAGTCTTATCGTGGGTCTTTTGCCACCCCAACTAAACTTTGATATCATTTTATTCCAGCTCATAAATTGGGGCTTGGGGGACCTCTACTGGTAGGGCTTGGAATAGGTATAAGGGTCAGGGTCAGCGAGTTGGCAGCACCCCGCTTTACCCGCAGGCTGTAGCAGAGAGCCCCCCTTACAGCAACAACTTTGGCAACAACTTATTTTAAAATAAATATATATAAATATATATATATATATATATTATAAAATCACGACAAACCCACACCATAACCCCCCAAACATTTATGACCTTCCCCAAAGTTTCATCTTGGAATGCCCATGGCATCCAATCAAATTCTTTTAGAGCCCAACAAATTAAATTCTTGTTGAAAACTGACTTTGACATATTATGTTGTCAAGAACTGAGACTGAACACAAGTAAAGAGTAACGGTATCCAGCATGTGGAACAAAGGTCTAAGTGTAATTTCTATTGGCGAAAGTAAAGCTGATGGTGGGATCTTTTTTCTAAAACTGGTGATGTCACTATTATTCGTAAAACGAATGATTTCCTAATTTAATTCCTTGTAGATTGCTCATGTTGGATTGTTTTTACCGAGGAGAAAAAATACGAACGATACACGTGTACACCTCTCATGAGAGAACAAACATTTTTCAACTTTTTAAAAGACTTAAGGAACCGCTATTGGTCGGATACAAAATTATTTTATATGGCGACCTTTACACTGTCATCGATGTAAACGACAGAGTGAGCTCTAAAGTCTTGAAACTCAGCTCTGATGGTAATCGCTTGACTCAATTCAATTCTTATGTAGACTAATTGTGATCTTAACAAGTCCTGGCAAATTAAAGTAGGCACAAGCACCAATGACGTCCAATCTGAAGCAGCATCCTGCAATTTGTCTTCTTATGTCATCACTTTTTTTCAAAGGATGTATGTTACAGTATTTTAAATAAAATACACATAATGGAAATATATTGGTACAAAATCTGAAGGAATTTTTCATCATCTCCAGAAAAGAGCATATTTCGTATTTTAAATATGTATTTTTTTTAATACATGTATCAGAAATACTTCCCATCCCTGCTTAGAGACATTACGTGAAGGTTGAAAATTGTGTTGCTTTAAATAAAACCCATAACATGAGAATGTGCTTAAATTGAAGCACAATATATAATGATTATGTATAGAAAATGCACTCTGATTTTCGCAGTTGAAGCACAAGAATCTGGATCTTTACAAAACAAATGTTATCTATCCGCAATTCCTATACTCCTATTCCAAATATGTTTGTGATTTAAACAGCATTTGTCTAGTGTAACATTAGTGATACTTTTGCAGTAGTATATTTATTGTGAGACACAATTATACATTTTTCCCAAATCTGTCCATGCCTCATCCATCTCTTCCTCTCCCTTCTTGTCTTCCTCCTCAGCACATGGAGAAGATCTCCATGCTGGCTTTCCATCCAGTTAAGATGCACAGCTGCTATGAGAAGGTGGTGAACCTGAGCCTTGAGGGTCTGCAGCAACAGTTTGACGTGAGCAGCCCGTCAGTGTTTGTCCAAAGGGCCCAGATCCCCATGAGAGAGGTGAAACCTCAACTACTGCCTAACCAGTCTAATATAGGTTATTGGTTAACTGGTTAACACAATGGGAAGTTTCTATGAGAGCTAATCATTTTATTGACACTCATTATATTGCTTGATCATTTTCCTACACTGTAGCTCCTGTTTGACTAGAGTTTGTCAAATAGTTGAATGATGAGGTTCTGACTGTGGCATTGATCAAGGACACAGTAGAACTAAAGGCGAACATCTTTTGGCGGTTTGATAACTCAGTGGACAGTTAAACAGTTAAACATGCCACAATACAGACTGTGGACCTGGGTCCACATGTGATAAATAACATTATCACATTATTTCATGGGATATTCCTATATGAGTCAGTTTGTCTGGTGTTACATGCATGTATGTCACAAAGTTAGGTACAAAACTACAAATTGTGTTTTACTAGATGTTTGAGCAGATCCTTCATCAGAGTCTCGAGTCTCAGGGTACAGAGGAGCTGTGTAAGATCATCCAGCACTGCCAGGACAGAGTCATTAAGGTAATACACAAAGAAAACAGGCTTGTGCATCAAATTATTGCATCACATCTACATTAATATCTAATAATATTACACCTGGCATACTCCAGCCCTGGGAGTGAAACTTTTGGTCTGGCCTTGTTTTAGTGTTAAGGAAAATTCAGGTTCAACTTTATCAATTTATTAATTTTTGAGCAAGAGTCCAGGATACCGGGCTATTGCCCAGCTTAATCCCTTCTGTGCATCTTCCTCTGATATTTTCAAGCCTCAACTTGCCAGCTCCATGTTTATTTTTATTATATCAGAAAGTATGAGTGTGTGGATGAGCTAACTCATGCTTTTGAAGCATGATGATGGTCGCCACAGCGGTCGTCTTCCAGATAGAGATTAGATAGAAAATAAAAACTCCAAACTCAAGGAATAAACACTTGACTTTTGTGAGAACATGTGAACGTCACATAGTGTACCATGAGACATTATTGCTCAGGACCATAATCAAGTGGACTGATAAGAGATTACCGGCATCTTGTGAAATGTGCCAGTACACAAATAAAAGTGCCGTTTCTGTGTACTGGACAGTACCGGGCCACTTCTAGTTAATAATTGTACTGTAGTGACAGTGATGGTATTTTATGTACACTTAATGTCTCTTATGTGATGTTATTCTTTAACAAACAAGTGCACAATAAAAATTCACTGGGAATTCTAAACAGCACATTGCAATTTATTCAATTATTATCGGAGTATTGATCAGTAATACAGTGAAAATGAGAGGAAATGTTTAAGGTGTGCGCCCCTAAATGTTCTGCTTGCTCTCCTAAAACATTCAGTTATAGGGGGGGCTACTGTGCTCCTAGTAAAAAGTTAGTCTGGTGCCCTGCATACATTGTTCTAAAGGGTTTATGGTCTTAGTTCCTCTTCAGTAGAGCTGCATGTCCACATTGTAAATTTAATTTTACATTTAAATGCAGAGCTGTCAGTGTGTGATTGACAGCTCTGCATTTCATGTTTGCAAAGTTGCAGTTATAGGTGGATTTGTAGTGGACAAGCTATCAGTATCCATCCCTTCTCTTATAACTATGGTTGTTTCTGGTTTCAAAAACTAACATGGTGTTGCCCAAAATACTAAACTCCTACATTTAAACAGGGGAGTCTAGTGGCAACCCAAATAGTTGACACATCCCAACCTTATGAGAACCTGCCTCTCAAAATGGGTTATGGATTCATATTTTATCTCTGACAAATGGAATGTGAACTATGATGAGGAAGGCATGACAATATTATAGCTATATCATGACATGAGACAAGATATGATCTTAGAATTTTGATATTGTCATATCGTGATCGGGTATTTGTGATGAATTTTCCTGGTTTGAGAATTTTGGAGAAAATCAAGCTCAAAAGTCAAGATTTTGACAATTATTTTGCAACAATTTGTGACTTTGCACTGCCCTCTAGTGGCCTAATATGATTTCACATGAAATATGTCACCTGCTTTGCATGCTACAGCTGCTTATTTTTCCAGTGATCCCCTATATGTCCATATCTACTTTGGACTATAGGAGAAAGTCCATCTCAAATATGAATGCTGACTGAATTCTATTGCAACCATTCCTGAATTTGCACTTCTCCCTACTGGCCGAAACGTGCATTTTTTTTAAGGTGGAATCGAAACTTAATGAAAATCGGAAGCGAATGCTGAAGGTGGCCCTACAGCATCATCATGTCATTGTTCCCAATAGAATGAGTGCGCGAGTTTTTGTTTTTTTATGTTAATATAATGTCAATGTATTAATGATATAAATATAATGATGGTGATGATAACAATAATAATATTAACAGCGATAATAATAATAATATTAATAATAATGATATGATTACAACAATAATGTGTGCTGTGAAAGCAACATTTGTTGAAAAAAACAGTGTAGAAATATTTTTTTGAAGTTTGATTATGACAAATAACCATACAGTTAACTGAACAAATGAAATGTACATCTTATAAGATATACTTCTGTACTCTCAGTGTTTGATTTTGCAATGATTTCACGGATGTGTTTTTCTAATGGTGTCTGTTTGTAAGCGCATTCAGCGGAGATAAGGCTGTTTCCGGATTTTTTTAAATGTTTCTGCTGTCCCATAATATTAACCTCACAAATGAAGTTCACATCTTAAAAGATTTAGTTCTGTACACTCACTGTTTGATTTTGCAAAGATTTAACTGTTGGGATGTGTTTTTCTATTGGTGTCTGTTTGTGTGCGCATTCAGCTGAGATAAGGCTCTTCCGGATTTTTTAAATTTTTCTGCTGTCCCATAACATAAACCTCACAAATGAAGTTAACATCTTAAAAGATTTAGTTCTGTACACTCACTGTTTGATTTTGCATTGATTTCACTGTTTGGGTGTGTTTTTCTAATGGTGTCTGTTTGTAAGCGCATTCAGCGGAGATAAGGCTGTTTCCGGATTTTTTTAAATTTTTCTGCTGTCCCATAATATTAACCTCACAAATGAAGTTCACATCTTAAAAGATTTAGTTCTGTACACTCACTGTTTGATTTTGCAAAGATTTAACTGTTGGGATGTGTTTTTCTATTGGTGTCTGTCTGTGTGCGCATTCAGCTGAGATAAGGCTGTTTCCGGATTTTTTTCATTTTTCTACTTTCCCATAATATAAACCTAACAAATGAACTTAACATATTATAAGATATACTTCTTTACCCTCAGTGTTTAATTTTGCAAAGATTTCACTGTTTGGATGTGTTTTTCTATTGGTGTCTGTTTGTGTGCGCATTCAGCTGAGATAAGGCTGTTTACGGATTTTTTTAATTTTTCTGCTGTCCCATAACATAAACCTCACAAATGAAGTTAACATCTTAAAAGATTTAGTTCTGTACACTCACTGTTTGATTTTGCATTGATTTCACTGTTTGGATGTGTTTTTCTATTGGAGTCTGTTTGTGTGCGCATTCAGCTGAGATAAGGCTGTTTCCGGATTTTTTTCATTTTTCTGCTGTCCCATAACATAAACCTCACAAATGAAGTTAACATCTTAAAATATTTAGTTCTGTACCCTCAGTGTTTGATTTTGCAATGGTTTCACTGTTGGGATGTGTTTTTCTACAAGTGTCTGTTTGTGTGCGCATTCAGCTGAGATAAGGCTGTTTACGGATTTTTTTAATTTTTCTGCTGTCCCATAACATAAACCTCACAAATGAAGTTAACATCTTAAAAGATTTAGTTCTGTACACTCACTGTTTGATTTTGCATTGATTTCACTGTTTGGATGTGTTTTTCTATTGGTGTCTGTTTGTGTGCGCATTCAGCTGAGATAAGGCTGTTTCCGGATTTTTTTAATTTTTCTGCTGTCCCATAACATAAACCTCACAAATGAAGTTAACATCTTAAAAGATTTAGTTCTGTACCCTCACTGTTTGATTTTGCAATGGTTTCACTGTTGGGATGTGTTTTTCTACAAGTGTCTGTTTGTGTGCGCATTCAGCTGAGATAAGGCTGTTTACGGATTTTTTTCATTTTTCTACTTTCCCATAACATAAACCTCACAAATGAAGTTAACATCTTAAAATATTTAGTTCTGTACCCTCAGTGTTTGATTTTGCAATGGTTTCACTGTTGGGATGTGTTTTTCTACAAGTGTCTGTTTGTGTGCGCATTCAGCTGAGATAAGGCTGTTTACGGATCTTTTTAATTTTTCTGCTGTCCCATAACATAAACCTCACAAATGAAGTTAACATCTTAAAAGATTTAGTTCTGTACCCTCACTGTTTGATTTTGCATTGATTTCACTGTTTGGATGTGTTTTTCTATTGGTGTCTGTTTGTGTGCGCATACAGCTGAGATAAGGCTGTTTTCGGATTTTTTTCATTTTTCTACTTTCCCATAATATAAACCTAACAAATGAACTTAACATCTTATAAGATATACTTCTTTGCCCTCAGTGTTTAATTTTGCAAAGATTTCACTGTTTGGATGTGTTTTTCTACAAGTGTCTGTTTGTGTGCGCATTCAGCTGAGATAAGGCTGTTACGGATTTTTTAAATTTTTCTGCTGTCCCATAACATAAACCTCACAAATGAAGTTAACATCTTAAACGATTTAGTTCTGTACACTCACTGTTTGATTTTGCAATGATTTCACTGTTTGGATGTGTTTTTCTATTGGTGTCTGCTTGTGCCCCATTGAGCTGAGATAAGGCTATTTTCGAAATGTTTTCATTTTTCTACTTTCCCATAACATAAACCTCACAAATGAAGTTAACATCTTAAACGATTTAGTTCTGTACACTCACTGTTTAATTTAGCAAAGATTTCACTGTTTGGATGTGTTTTTCTATTGGTGTCTGTTTGTGTGCGCATTCAGCTGAGATAAGGCTGTTTACGGATTTTTTTAATTTTTCTGCTGTCCCATAACATAAACCTCACAAATGAAGTTAACATCTTAAAATATTTAGTTCTGTACCCTCAGTGTTTGATTTTGCAATGGTTTCACTGTTGGGATGTGTTTTTCTACAAGTGTCTGTTTGTGTGCGCATTCAGCTGAGATAAGGCTGTTTACGGATTTTTTTAATTTTTCTGCTGTCCCATAACATAAACCTCACAAATGAAGTTAACATCTTAAAAGATTTAGTTCTGTACACTCACTGTTTGATTTTGCATTGATTTCACTGTTTGGATGTGTTTTTCTATTGGTGTCTGTTTGTGTGCGCATACAGCTGAGATAAGGCTGTTTTCGGATTTTTTTCATTTTTCTACTTTCCCATAATATAAACCTAACAAATGAACTTAACATCTTATAAGATATACTTCTTTACCCTCAGTGTTTGATTTTGCAAAGATTTAACTGTTGGGATGTGTTTTTCTATTGAAGTCTGTTTGTGTGCGCATTCAGCTGAGATAAGGCTGTTTCCGGATTTTTTTAATTTTTCTGCTGTCCCATAACATAAACCTCACAAATGAAGTTAACATCTTAAAATATTTAGTTCTGTACACTCACTGTTTGATTTTGCATTGATTTCACTGTTTGGATGTGTTTTTCTATTGGTGTCTGTTTGTGTGCGCATACAGCTGAGATAAGGCTGTTATCGGATTTTTTTCATTTTTCTGCTGTCACATAACATAAACCTCACAAATGAAGTTAACATCTTAAAAGATTTAGTTCTGTACACTCACTGTTTGATTTTGCAATGATTTCACTGTTTGGATGTGTTTTTCTATTGGTGTCTGTTTGTGTGCGCATTCAGCTGAGATAAGGTTGTTTCCGGATTTTTTTAATTTTTCTGCTGTCCCATAACATAAACCTCACAAATGAAGTTAACATCTTAAAAGATTTAGTTCTGTACACTCACTGTTTGATTTTGCAATGATTTCACTGTTTGGATGTGTTTTTCTACAAGTGTCTGTTTGTGTGCGCATTCAGCTGAGATAAGGCTGTTTACGGATTTGTTTAATTTTTCTGCTGTCCCGTAACATAAACCTCACAAATGAAGTTAACATCTTAAAAGATTTAGTTCTGTACACTCACTGTTTGATTTTGCAATGGTTTCACTGTTGGGATGTGTTTTTCTACAAGTGTCTGTTTGTGTGCGCATTCAGCTGAGATAAGGCTGTTTACGGATTTTTTTAATTTTTCTGCTGTCCCATAACATAAACCTCACAAATAAAGTTAACATCTTATAAGATATACTAATGTACCCTCGTCATTCCGCTCGTCTTGGGACCCCAAACGACATATGAAATATTCACACTCCTGCGACCTGTAGAAATGTAGTCCCTCCAAAACTTCCACTCTGGCCAAAGAGTCTAAGACTGTATAGAGTCTGACATGACCTGATTTTCAGTTTTTGGACACAGGACTTTGGGCTTTTTTCCCCCGGGCCAAATACTGCCAAAAACACAGTCTGTAAAATTCAAACGTAAGAAAGGTGGGAAACTGTCTTTTCTTCAATAATTCCTAAAGGCAATGAGCCCGGATGCTGATTTCTCCGTATGTGTATCAGGGACTCCTGGCTGATCCAGGGTGCCGAGTTTCAGACCCGTGCAACCTTTGGAAAGGTCAAAGGTCAGCCGCTGTGGTGTGTTTTTTGTAATAATTCCTAAAGGCATTGAGTCAGGAGTCTGATTTTTCCGTATGTGTATCAGGGACTAAAGCTTATCCCGGTTGCCGAGTTTCAGACCTGTGCAACTTTCGGAAAAGGTCAATGGTCAGCCGTTCGGGTGTGTTTTTTGTAATAATTCCTAAAGGCATTAAGCCAGGAGTCTGATTTTTCCGTATGTGTATCAGGGACTAAGGCTGATCGAGGGTATTTTAATCTTTTTTCTACTGTCCTATAATATGAAGTTAACATCTTATAAGGTATATTGATGTACCCTCAGTGTTTAAATTTATAATGATTTCACTGTTTGAATGTGTTTTTCTATTTTTGTCTGTTTTTGTGCGCATTCAACTGGAATACGACTGTTTTCTGATTTTTTTTCATTTTTCTACTGTCCCATAACATAAACCTCAGAAATAAAGTTAACATCTTATAAGATATTGTTATATACCTTCAGTGTTTGATTTTGCAATGATTTCACTGTTTGAATGTGTTTTTCTATTTTTGTCTGTTTTTGTGCGCATTCAGCTGGAATACGACTGTTTTCTAATTTTTTTTTCATTTTTCTACTGTCCCATAACATAAACCTCACAAATAAAGTTAACATCTTATAAGATATTCTTCGGTACCCTCAGTGTTTGATTTTGCAATGATTTCACTGTTTGCATGTGTTTTTCTATTTGTGTCTGTTTTTGTGAGCATTCAGTTGGAATACGACTGTTTTCTGATTTTTTTTCATTTTCTACTGTCCCATAACATAAACCTCACAAATAAAGTTAACATCTTATAAGATATACTAATGTACCCTCGTCATTCCGCTCGTCTTGGGACCCCAAACGACATATGAAATATTCACACTCCTGCGACCTGTAGAAATGTAGTCCCTCCAAAACTTCCACTCTGGCCAAAGAGTCTAAGACTGTATAGAGTCTGACATGACCTGATTTTCAGTTTTTGGACACAGGACTTTGGGCTTTTTTCCCCCGGGCCAAATACTGCCAAAAACACAGTCTGTAAAATTCAAACGTAAGAAAGGTGGGAAACTGTCTTTTCTTCAATAATTCCTAAAGGCAATGAGCCCGGATGCTGATTTCTCCGTATGTGTATCAGGGACTCCTGGCTGATCCAGGGTGCCGAGTTTCAGACCCGTGCAACCTTTGGAAAGGTCAAAGGTCAGCCGCTGTGGTGTGTTTTTTGTAATAATTCCTAAAGGCATTGAGTCAGGAGTCTGATTTTTCCGTATGTGTATCAGGGACTAAAGCTTATCCCGGTTGCCGAGTTTCAGACCTGTGCAACTTTCGGAAAAGGTCAATGGTCAGCCGTTCGGGTGTGTTTTTTGTAATAATTCCTAAAGGCATTAAGCCAGGAGTCTGATTTTTCCGTATGTGTATCAGGGACTAAGGCTGATCGAGGGTATTTTAATCTTTTTTCTACTGTCCTATAATATGAAGTTAACATCTTATAAGGTATATTGATGTACCCTCAGTGTTTAAATTTATAATGATTTCACTGTTTGAATGTGTTTTTCTATTTTTGTCTGTTTTTGTGCGCATTCAGCTGGAATACGACTGTTTTCTGATTTTTTTTCATTTTTCTACTGTCCCATAACATAAACCTCAGAAATAAAGTTAACATCTTATAAGATATTGTTATATACCTTCAGTGTTTGATTTTGCAATGATTTCACTGTTTGAATGTGTTTTTCTATTTTTGTCTGTTTTTGTGCGCATTCAGCTGGAATACGACTGTTTTCTAATTTTTTTTTCATTTTTCTACTGTCCCATAACATAAACCTCACAAATAAAGTTAACATCTTATAAGATATTCTTCGGTACCCTCAGTGTTTGATTTTGCAATGATTTCACTGTTTGCATGTGTTTTTCTATTTGTGTCTGTTTTTGTGAGCATTCAGTTGGAATACGACTGTTTTCTGATTTTTTTTCATTTTCTACTGTCCCATAACATAAACCTCACAAATAAAGTTAACATCTTATAAGATATACTTATGTACCCTCGTCGTTCCGCTCGTCTTGGGACCCCAAACGACATATGAAATATTCACACTCCTGCGACCTGTAGAAATGTAGTTCCTCCAAAACTTCCACTCTGGCCAAAGAGTCTAAGACTGTATAGAGTCTGACATGACCTGATTTTCAGTTTTTGGACACAGGACTTTGGGCTTTTTTCCCCCGGGCCAAAAAAAACTGCCAAAAACACAGTCTGTAAAATTCAAACGTAAGAAAGGTGGGAAACTGTCTTTTCTTCAATAATTCCTAAAGGCAATGAGCCCGGATGCTGATTTCTCCGTATGTGTATCAGGGACTCCTGGCTGATCCAGGGTGTCCTGATTTTCAGACCCGTGCAACCTTTGGAAAGGTCAAAGGTCAGCCGCTGTGGTGTGTTTTTTGTAATAATTCCTAAAGGCATTGAGTCAGGAGTCTGATTTTTCCGTATGTGTATCAGGGACTAAAGCTTATCCCGGTTGCAGAGTTTCAGACCTGTGCAACTTTCGGAAAAGGTCAATGGTCAGCCGTTCGGGTGTGTTTTTTGTAATAATTCCTAAAGGCATTTAGCCAGGAGTCTGATTTTTCTGTATGTGTATCAGGGACTAAGGCTAATCCAGGATGCCGAGTTTCAGACCCGTGCAACCTTTGGAAAGGTCAAAGGTCAGCCGTTCGGGTGTGTTTTTTGTAATAATTCCTAAAGGCATTAAGCCAGGAGTCTGATTTTTCCGTATGTGTATCAGGGACTAAGGCTGATCGAGGGTATTTTAATCTTTTTTCTACTGTCCTATAATATGAAGTTAACATCTTATAAGGTATATTGATGTACCCTCAGTGTTTGAATTTATAATGATTTCACTGTTTGGATGTTTTTTTCTATTTGTCTCTGTTTTTGTGTGCATTCAGAAGGGATACGGCTGTTTTCTGATTTTATTCATTTTTTTATTGTCCCATAACATAAACCTCACAAATAAAGTTAACATCTCATAAGATATAGTTATATACCTTCAGTGTTTGATTTTGCAATGATTTCACTGTTTGAATGTGTTTTTCTATTTTTGTCTGTTTTTGTGCGCATTCAGCTGGAATACGACTGTTTTCTGATTTTTTTTCATTTTTCTACTGTCCCATAACATAAACCTCACAAATAAAGTTAACATCTTATAAGATATACTAATGTACCCTCGTCGTTCCGCTCGTCTTGGGACCCCAAACGACATATGAAATATTCACACTCCTGTGACCTGTAGAAATGTAGTTCCTCCAAAACTTCCACTCTGGCCAAAGAGTCTAAGACTGTATAGAGTCTTCAGTTTTTGGACACAGGACTGTGGGCTTTTTTCCCCCTGGCCAAAAAAAACTGCCAAAAACACAGTCTGTAAAATTCAAACGTAAGAAAGGTGGGAAACTGTCTTTTCTTCAATAATTCCTAAAGGCAATGAGCCCGGATGCTGATTTCTCCGTATGTGTATCAGGGACTCCTGGCTGATCCAGGGTGCTGAGTTTCAGATCTGTGCAACCTTTGGAAAGGTCAAAGGTCAGCCACTGTGGTGTATTTTTTGTAATAATTCCTAAAGGCATTGAGTCAGGAGTCTGATTTTTCCGTATGTCTATCAGGGACTAAAGCTTATCCCGGTTGCCAAGTTTCAGACCTGTGCAACTTTCGGAAAAGGTCAATGGTTAGCCGTTCGGGTGTGTTTTTTGTAATAATTCCTAAAGGCATTGAGCCAGGAGTCTGATTTTTCCGTGTGTGTATCAGGGACTAAGGCTGATCTAGGGTGCCGAGTTTCAGACCTGTGCAACCTTCGGAAAGGTCAAAGGTCAGCCGTTCGGGTGTGTTTTTTGTAATAATTCCTAAAGGCATTAAGCCAGGAGTCTGATTTTTCCGTATGTGTATCAGGGACTAAGGCTTATCCAGCGTGCCGAGTTTCAGACCCGTGCAACCTTTGGAAAGGTCAAAGGTCAGCCGTTTGGGTGTGTTTTTTGTAATAATTCCTAAAGGCATTAAGCCAGGAGTCTGATTTTTCCGTATGTGTATCAGGGACTAAGGCTTATCCAGGGTGTCGAGTTTCAGACCCGTGCAACCTTTGGAAAGGTCAAAGGTCAGCCGTTCGGGTGTGTTTTTTGTAATAATTCCTAAAGGCATTGAGCCAGGAGTCTGATTTTTCCGTGTGTGTATCAGGGACTAAGGCTGATCTAGGGTGCCGAGTTTCAGACCTGTGCAACCTTCGGAAAGGTCAAAGGTCAGCCGTTCGGGTGTGTTTTTTGTAATAATTCCTAAAGGCATTAAGCCAGGAGTCTGATTTTTCCGTATGTGTATCAGGGACTAAGGCTGATCGAGGGTATTTTAATCTTTTTTCTACTGTCCTATAATATGAAGTTAACATCTTATAAGGTATATTGATGTACCCTCAGTGTTTAAATTTATATTGATTTCACTGTTTGGATGTGTTTTTCTATTTGTGTCTGTTTTTGTGCGCATTCAGCAGGGATACGGCTGTTTTCTGATTTTTTTCATTTTTCTACTCACCCATAACATAAACCTCACAAATAAAGTTAAAATCTTATAAGATATAGTTATATACCTTCAGTGTTTGATTTTGCAATGATTTCACTGTTTGGATGTGTTTTTCTATTTGTCTCTGTTTTTGTGTGCATTCAGCAGGGATACGGCTGTTTTCTGATTTTATTCATTTTTTTATTGTCCCATAACATAAACCTCACAAATAAAGTTAACATCTCATAAGATATAGTTATATACCTTCAGTGTTTGATTTTGCAATGATTTCACTGTTTGAATGTGTTTTTTCTATTTTTGTCTGTTTTTGTGCGCATTCAGCTGGAATATGACTGTTTTCTGATTTTTTTTCATTTTTCTACTGTCCCATAACATAAACCTCACAAATAAAGTTAACATCTTATAAGATATACTAATGTACCCTCGTCGTTCCGCTCGTCTTGGGACCCCAAACGACATATGAAATATTCACACTCCTGCGACCTGTAGAAATGTAGTCCCTCCAAAACTTCCACTCTGGCCAAAGAGTCTAAGACTGTATAGAGTCTGACATGACCTGATTTTCAGTTTTTGGACACAGGACTTTGGGCTTTTTTCCCCCTGGCCAAAAAAAACTGCCAAAAACACAGTCTGTAAAATTCAAACGTAAGAAAGGTGGGAAACTGTCTTTTCTTCAATAATTCCTAAAGGCAATGAGCCCGGATGCTGATTTCTCCGTATGTGTATCAGGGACTCCTGGCTGATCCAGGGTGCCGAGTTTCAGACCCGTGCAACCTTTGGAAAGGTCAAAGGTCAGCCGCTGTGGTGTGTTTTTTGTAATAATTCCTAAAGGCATTGAGTCAGGAGTCTGATTTTTCCGTATGTGTATCAGGGACTAAAGCTTATCCCGGTTGCCGAGTTTCAGACCTGTGCAACTTTCGGAAAAGGTCAATGGTCAGCCGTTCGGGTGTGTTTTTTGTAATAATTCCTAAAGGCATTAAGCCAGGAGTCTGATTTTTCCGTATGTGTATCAGGGACTAAGGCTAATCCAGGGTGCCGAGTTTCAGACCCGTGCAGGCTTTGGAAAGGTCAAAGGTCAGCCGTTCGGGTGTGTTTTTTGTAATAATTCCTAAAGGCATTGAGCCAGGTGTCTGATTTTTCCGTGTGTGTATCAGGGACTAAGGCTGATCCAGGGTGCCGAGTTTCAGACCTGTGCAACCTTCGGAAAGGTCAATGGTCAGCCGTTCGGGTGTGTTTTTTGTAATAATTCCTAAAGGCATTGAGCCAGGAGTCTGATTTTTCCGTATGTGTATCAGGGACTAAGGCTAATCTAGGGTGCCGAGTTTCAGACCTGTGTAACCTTCGGAAAGGTCAAAGGTCAGCCGTTTAGGTGTGTTTTTTGTAATAATTCCTAAAGGCATTAAGCCAGGAGTCTGATTTTTCCGTATGTGTATCAGGGACTAAGGCTGATCGAGGGTATTTTAATCTTTTTTCTACTGTCCTATAATATGAAGTTAACATCTTATAAGGTATATTGATGTACCCTCAGTGTTTGAATTTATAATGATTTTACTGTTTGGATGTGTTTTTCTATTTGTGTCTGTTTTTGTGCGCATTCAGCAGGGATACGGCTGTTTTCGCAATTTTTTTCATTTTTCTACTGTCCCATAACATAAACCTCACAAATAAAGTTAAAATCTTATAAGATATAGTTATATACCTTCAGTGTTTGATTTTGCAATGATTTCACTGTTTGGATGTGTTTTTCTATTTGTCTCTGTTTTTGTGTGCATTCAGCAGGGATACGGCTGTTTTCTGATTTTTTTTCATTTTTCTACTGTCCCATAACATAAACCTCACAAATAAATTTAACATCTTATAAGATAAAGTTATATACCTTCAGTGTTTGATTTTGCAATGATTTCACTGTTTGAATGTGTTTTTCTATTTTTGTCTGTTTTTGTGTGCAGTAAGCTGGAATACGACTGTTTTCTGATTTTTTTTTCATTTTTCTACTGTCCCATAACATAAACCTCACAAATAAAGTTAACATCTTATAAGATATTCTTCGGTACCCTCAGTGTTTGATTTTGCAATAGTTTCACTGTTTGGATGTGTTTTTCTATTTGTGTCTGTTTTTGTGCGCATTCAGCTGGAATACGACTGTTTTCTGATTTTTTTTCATTTTCTACTGTCCCATAACATAAACCTCACAAATAAAGTTAACATCTTATAAGATATACTAATGTACCCTCGTCGTTCCGCTCGTCTTGGGACCCCAAACGACCTATGAAATATTCACACTCCTGCGACCTGTAGAAATGTAGTTCCTCCAAAACTTCCACTCTGGCCAAAGAGTCTAAGACTGTATAGAGTCTTCAGTTTTTGGACACAGGACTGTGGGCTTTTTTCCCCCTGGCCAAAAAAAACTGCCAAAAACACAGTCTGTAAAATTCAAATGTAAGAAAGGTGGGAAACTGTCTTTTCTTCAATAATTCCTAAAGGCAATGAGCCCGGATGCTGATTTCTCCGTATGTGTATCAGGGACTCCTGGCTGATCCAGGGTGCCGAGTTTCAGACCCGTGCAACCTTTGGAAAGGTCAAAGGTCAGCCGCTGTGGTGTGTTTTTTGTAATAATTCCTAAAGGCATTGAGTCAGGAGTCTGATTTTTCCGTATGTGTATCAGGGACTAAAGCTTATCCCGGTTGCCGAGTTTCAGACCTGTGCAACTTTCGGAAAAGGTCAATGGTCAGCCGTTAGGGTGTGTTTTTTGTAATTATTCCTAAAGGCATTAAGCCAGGAGTCTGATTTTTCCGTATGTGTATCAGGGACTAAGGCTAATCCAGGGTGCCGAGTTTCAGACCCGTGCAAGCTTTGGAAAGGTCAAAGGTCAGCCGTTCGGGTGTGTTTTTTGTAATAATTCCTAAAGGCATTGAGCCAGGAGTCTGATTTTTCCGTGTGTGTATCAGGGACTAAGGCTTATCCAGGGTGCCGAGTTTCAGACCTTTGCAACCTTCGGAAAGGTCAATGGTCAGCCGTTCGGGTGTGTTTTCTGTAATAATTCCTAAAGGCATTGAGCCAGGAGTCTGATTTTTCCGTATGTGTATCAGGGACTAAGGCTAATCTAGGATGCCGAGTTTCAGACCTGTGTAACCTTCGGAAAGGTCAAAGGTCAGCCGTTTAGGTGTGTTTTTTGTAATAATTCCTAAAGGCATTAAGCCAGGAGTCTGATTTTTCCGTATGTGTATCAGGGACTAAGGCTGATCGAGGGTATTTTAATCTTTTTTCTACTGTCCTATAATATGAAGTTAACATCTTATAAGGTATATTTATGTACCCTCAGTGTTTGAATTTATAATGATTTTACTGTTTGGATGTGTTTTTCTATTTGTGTCTGTTTTTGTGCGCATTCAGCATGGATACGGCTGTTTTCGCAATTTTTTTCATTTTTCTACTGTCCCATAACATAAACCTCACAAATAAAGTTAAAATCTTATAAGATATAGTTATATACCTTCAGTGTTTGATTTTGCAATGATTTCACTGTTTGGATGTGTTTTTCTATTTGTCTCTGGTTTTTTGTGCATTCAGCAGGGATACGGCTGTTTTCTGATTTTTTTTAATTTTTCTACTGTCCCATAACATAAACCTCACAAATAAAGTTAACATCTTATAAGATATTCTTCGGTACCCTCAGTGTTTGATTTTGCAATGATTTCACTGTTTGAATGTGTTTTTCTATTTGTGTCTGTTTTTGTGCGCATTCAGCTGGAATACGACTGTTTTCTGATTTTTTTTCATTTTCTACTGTCCCATAACATAAACCTCACAAATAAAGTTAACATCTTATAAGATATACTAATGTACCCTCGTCGTTCTGCTCGTCTTGGGACCCCAAACGACATATGAAATATTCACACTCCTGCGACCTGTAGAAATGTAGTTCCTCCAAAACTTCCACTCTGGCCAAAGAGTCTAAGACTGTATAGAGTCTGACATGACCTGATTTTCAGTTTTTGGACACAGGACTTTGGGCTTTTTTCCCCCTGGCCAAAAAAAACTGGCAAAAACACAGTCTGTAAAATTCAAACGTAAGAAAGGTGGGAAACTGTCTTTTCTTCAATAATTCCTAAAGGCAATGAGCCCGGATGCTGATTTCTCCGTATGTGTATCAGGGACTCCTGGCTGATCCAGGGTGCTGAGTTTCAGATCTGTGCAACCTTTGGAAAGGTCAAAGGTCAGCCACTGTGGTGTATTTTTTGTAATAATTCCTAAAGGCATTGAGTCAGGAGTCTGATTTTTCCGTATGTGTATCAGGGACTAAGGCTGATCCAGGGTGTCGAGTTTCAGACCTGTGCAACTTTCGGAAAAGGTCAATGGTTAGCCGTTCGGGTGTGTTTTTTGTAATAATTCCTAAAGGCATTGAGCCAGTAGTCTGATTTTTCCGTATGTGTATCAGGGACTAAGGCTAATCTAGGGTGCCGAGTTTCATACCTGTGTAACCTTGGAAAGGTCAAAGGTCAGCCGTTTAGGTGTGTTTTTTGTAATAATCCCTAAAGGCATTAAGCCAGGAGTCTGATTTTTCCGTATGTGTATCAGGGACTAAGGCTGATCCAGGGTGTCGAGTTTCAGACCCGTGCAACCTTTGGAAAGGTCAAAGGTCAGCCGTTCGGGTGTGTTTTTTGTAATAATTCCTAAAGGCATTGAGCCAGGAGTCTGATTTTTCCGTGTGTGTATCAGGGACTAAGGCTGATCTAGGGTGCCGAGTTTCAGACCTGTGCAACCTTCGGAAAGGTCAAAGGTCAGCCGTTCGGGTGTGTTTTTTGTAATAATTCCTAAAGGCATTAAGCCAGAAGTCTGATTTTTCCGTATGTGTATCTAGGGTGCCGAGTTTAAGACCCGTGCAACCTTTGGAAAGGTCAAAGGTCAGCCATTTGGGTGTGTTTTTTGTAATAATTCCTAAAGGCATTAAGCCAGGAGTCTGATTTTTCCGTATGTGTATCAGGGACTAAGGCTAATCTAGGGTGCCGAGTTTCAGACCTGTGTAACCTTCGGAAAGGTCAAAGGTCAGCCGTTTAGGTGTGTTTTTTGTAATAATTCCTAAAGGCATTAAGCCAGGAGTCTGATTTTTCCGTATGTGTATCAGGGACTAAGGCTGATCGAGGGTATTTTAATCTTTTTTCTACTGTCCTATAATATGAAGTTAACATTTTATAAGGTATATTGATGTACCCTCAGTGTTTGAATTTATAATGATTATACTGTTTGGATGTGTTTTTCTATTGGTGTCTGTTTTTGTGCGCATTCAGCAGGGATACGGCTGTTTTCGCAATTTTTTTCATTTTTCTACTGTCCCATAACATAAACCTCACAAATAAAGTTAAAATCTTATAAGATATAGTTATATACCTTCAGTGTTTGATTTTGCAATGATTTCACTGTTTGGATGTGTTTTTCTATTTGTCTCTGTTTTTGTGTGCATTCAGCAGGGATACGGCTGTTTTCTGATTTTTTTTCATTTTTCTACTGTCCCATAACATAAACCTCACAAATAAATTTAACATCTTATAAGATATAGTTATATACCTTCAGTGTTTGATTTTGCAATGATTTCACTGTTTGGATGTGTTTTTCTATTTGTCTCTGTTTTTGTGTGCATTCAGCAGGGATACGGCTGTTTTCTGATTTTTTTTCATTTTTCTACTGTCCCATAACATAAACCTCACAAATAAATTTAACATCTTATAAGATATAGTTATATACCTTCAGTGTTTGATTTTGCAATGATTTCACTGTTTGAATGTGTTTTTCTATTTTTGTCTGTTTTTGTGTGCAGTAAGCTGGAATACGACTGTTTTCTGATTTTTTTTTCATTTTTCTACTGTCCCATAACATAAACCTCACAAATAAAGTTAACATCTTATAAGATATTCTTCGGTACCCTCACTGTTTGATTTTGCAATGATTTCACTGTTTGGATGTGTTTTTCTATTTGTGTCTGTTTTTGTGCGCATTCAGCTGGAATACGACTGTTTTCTGATTTTTTTTCATTTTCTACTGTCCCATAACATAAACCTCACAAATAAAGTTAACATCTTATAAGATATACTAATGTACCCTCGTCGTTCCGCTCGTCTTGGGACCCCAAACGACCTATGAAATATTCACACTCCTGCGACCTGTAGAAATGTAGTTCCTCCAAAACTTCCACTCTGGCCAAAGAGTCTAAGACTGTATAGAGTCTGACATGACCTGATTTTCAGTTTTTGGACACAGGACTTTGGGCTTTTTTCCCCCTGGCCAAAAAAAACTGGCAAAAACACAGTCTGTAAAATTCAAACGTAAGAAAGGTGGGAAACTGTCTTTTCTTCAATAATTCCAAAGGCAATGAACCCAGATGCTGATTTCTCCGTATGTGTATCAGGGACTAAGGCTAATCCACGGTGCCGAGTTTCAGACCCGTGCAACCTTTGGAAAGGTCAAAGGTCAGCCGTTCGGGTGTGTTTTTTGTAATAATTCCTAAAGGCATTAAGCCAGGAGTCTGATTTTTCCGTATGTGTATCAGGGACTAAGGCTAATCCAGGGTGTCGAGTTTCAGACCCGTGCAACCTTTGGAAAGGTCAAAGGTCAGCCGCTGTGGTGTGTTTTTTGTAATAATTCCTAAAGGCATTAAGCCAGGAGTCTGATTTTTCCGTATGTGTATCAGGGACTAAGGCTGATCGAGGGTATTTTAATCTTTTTTCTACTGTCCTATAATATGAAGTTAACATCTTATAAGGTATATTGATGTACCCTCAGTGTTTAAATTCATATTGATTTCACTGTTTGGATGTGTTTTTCTATTTGTGTCTGTTTTTGTGCGCATTCAGCAGGGATACGGCTGTTTTCGCAATTTTTTTCATTTTTCTACTCTCCCATAAGATAAACCTCACAAATAGAGTTAAAATCTTATAAGATATAGTTATATACCTTCAGTGTTTGATTTTGCAATGATTTCACTGTTTGAATGTGTTTTTCTATTTTTGTCTGTTTTTGTGCGCATTCAGCTGGAATACGACTGTTTTCTGATTTTTTTTCATTTTTCTACTGTCCCATAACATAAACCTCACAAATAAAGTTAACATCTTATAAGATATACTAATGTACCTTCGTCGTTCCGCTCGTCTTGGGACCCCAAACGACATATGAAATATTCACACTCCTGCGACCTGTAGAAATGTAGTTCCTCCAAAACTTCCACTCTGGCCAAAGAGTCTAAGACTGTATAGAGTCTGACATGACCTGATTTTCAGTTTTTGGACACTGGACTTTGGGCTTTTTTCCCCCTGGCCAAAAAAAACTGCCAAAAACACAGTCTGTAAAATTCAAACGTAAGAAAGGTGGGAAACTGTCTTTTCTTCAATAATTCCTAAAGGCAATGAGCCCGGATGCTGATTTCTCCGTATGTGTATCAGGGACTCCTGGCTGATCCAGGGTGCTGAGTTTCAGATCTGTGCAACCTTTGGAAAGGTCAAAGGTCAGCCACTGTGGTGTATTTTTTGTAATAATTCCTAAAGGCATTGAGTCAGGAGTCTGATTTTTCCGTATGTCTATCAGGGACTAAAGCTTATCCCGGTTGCCGAGTTTCAGACCTGTGTAACCTTCGGAAAGGTCAAAGGTCAGCCGTTTAGGTGTGTTTTTTGTAATAATTCC
This sequence comes from Solea solea, assembly GCF_958295425.1. Classification (NCBI taxonomy): domain Eukaryota; kingdom Metazoa; phylum Chordata; class Actinopteri; order Pleuronectiformes; family Soleidae; genus Solea; species Solea solea. The sequence continues at coordinate 724,155 of NC_081140.1, read as the reverse complement.
TAAAGGCATTAAGCCAGGAGTCTGATTTTTCCGTATGTGTATCAGGGACTAAGGCTGATCGAGGGTATTTTAATCTTTTTTCTACTGTCCTATAATATGAAGTTAACATCTTATAAGGTATATTGATGTACCCTCAGTGTTTGAATTTATAATGATTTTACTGTTTGGATGTGTTTTTCTATTTGTGTCTGTTTTTGTGCGCATTCAGCAGGGATACGGCTGTTTTCGCAATTTTTTTCATTTTTCTACTGTCCCATAACATAAACCTCACAAATAAAGTTAAAATCTTATAAGATATAGTTATATACCTTCAGTGTTTGATTTTGCAATGATTTCACTGTTTGGATGTGTTTTTCTATTTGTCTCTGTTTTTGTGTGCATTCAGCAGGGATACGGCTGTTTTCTGATTTTTTTTCATTTTTCTACTGTCCCATAACATAAACCTCACAAATAAATTTAACATCTTATAAGATATAGTTATATACCTTCAGTGTTTGATTTTGCAATGATTTCACTGTTTGAATGTGTTTTTCTATTTTTGTCTGTTTTTGTTTGCAGTAAGCTGGAATACGACTGTTTTCTGATTTTTTTTTCATTTTTCTACTGTCCCATAACATAAACCTCACAAATAAAGTTAACATCTTATAAGATATTCTTCGGTACCCTCAGTGTTTGATTTTGCAATAGTTTCACTGTTTGGATGTGTTTTTCTATTTGTGTCTGTTTTTGTGCGCATTCAGCTGGAATACAACTGTTTTCTGATTTTTTTTCATTTTCTACTGTCCCATAACATAAACCTCACAAATAAAGTTAACATCTTATAAGATATACTAATGTACCCTCGTCGTTCCGCTCGTCTTGGGACCCCAAACGACATATGAAATATTCACACTCCTGCGACCTGTAGAAATGTAGTTCCTCCAAAACTTCCACTCTGGCTAAAGAGTCTAAGACTGTATAGAGTCTGACATGACCTGATTTTCAGTTTTTGGACACTGGACTTTGGGCTTTTTTCCCCCTGGCCAAAAAAAACTGCCAAAAACACAGTCTGTAAAATTCAAACGTAAGAAAGGTGGGAAACTGTCTTTTCTTCAATAATTCCTAAAGGCAATGAGCCCGGATGCTGATTTCTCCGTATGTGTATCAGGGACTCCTGGCTGATCCAGGGTGCTGAGTTTCAGATCTGTGCAACCTTTGGAAAGGTCAAAGGTCAGCCACTGTGGTGTATTTTTTGTAATAATTCCTAAAGGCATTGAGTCAGGAGTCTGATTTTTCCGTATGTCTATCAGGGACTAAAGCTTATCCCGGTTGCCGAGTTTCAGACCTGTGCAACTTTCGGAAAAGGTCAATGGTTAGCCATTCGGGTGTGTTTTTTGTAATAATTCCTAAAGGCATTAAGCCAGGAGTCTGATTTTTCTGTATGTCTATCAGGGACTAAAGCTTATCCCGGTTGCCGAGTTTCAGACCTGTGCAACTTTCGGAAAAGGTCAATGGTTAGCCGTTCGGGTGTGTTTTTTGTAATAATTCCTAAAGGCATTAAGCCAGGAGTCTGATTTTTCTGTATGTGTATCAGGGACTAAGGCTTATCCAGGGTGCCGAGTTTCAGACCCGTGCAACCTTTGGAAAGGTCAAAGGTCAGCCGTTCGGGTGTGTTTTTTGTAATAATTCCTAAAGGCATTAAGCCAGGAGTCTGGCCAAAGAGTCTAAGACTGTATAGAGTCTGACATGACCTGATTTTCAGTTTTTGGACACAGGACTTTGGGCTTTTTTCCCCCTGGCCAAAAAAAACTGCCAAAAACACAGTCTGTAAAATTCAAACGTAAGAAAGGTGGAAAACTGTCTTTTCTTCAATAATTCCTAAAGGCAATGAGCCCGGATGCTGATTTCTCCGTATGTGTATCAGGGACTCCTGGCTGATCCAGGGTGCTGAGTTTCAGATCTGTGCAACCTTTGGAAAGGTCAAAGGTCAGCCACTGTGGTGTATTTTTTGTAATAATTCCTAAAGGCATTGAGTCAGGAGTCTGATTTTTCCGTATGTGTATCAGGGACTAAAGCTTATCCCGGTTGCCGAGTTTCAGACCTGTGCAACTTTCGAAAAAGGTCAATGGTTAGCCGTTCGGGTGTGTTTTTTGTAATAATTCCTAAAGGCATTGAGCCAGGAGTCTGATTTTTCCGTGTGTGTATAGGGACTAAGGCTGATCCAGGGTGCCGAGTTTCAGACCTGTGCAACCTTCGGAAAGGTCAATGGTCAGCCGTTCGGGTGTGTTTTTTGTAATAATTCCTAAAGGCATTTAGCCAGGAGTCTGATTTTTCTGTATGTGTATCAGGGACTAAGGCTAATCCAGGGTGCCGAGTTTCAGACTCGTGCAACCTTTGGAAAGGTCAAAGGTCAGCCGTTCGGGTGTGTTTTTTGTAATAATTCCTAAAGGCATTAAGCCAGGAGTCTGATTTTTCCGTATGTGTATCAGGGACTAAGGCTAATCCAGGGTGTCGAGTTTCAGACCCGTGCAACCTTTGGAAAGGTCAAAGGTCAGCCGTTCAGGTGTGTTTTTTGTAATAATTCCTAAAGGCATTGAGCCAGGAGTCTGATTTTTCCGTGTGTGTATCAGGGACTAAGGCTGATCTAGGGTGCCGAGTTTCAGACCTGTGCAACCTTTGGAAAGGTCAAAGGTCAGCCGCTGTGGTGTGTTTTTTTGTAATAATTCCTAAAGGCATTGAGCCAGGAGTCTGATTTTTCCGTGTGTGTATAGGGACTAAGGCTGATCCAGGGTGCCGAGTTTCAGACCTGTGCAACCTTCAGAAAGGTCAATGGTCAGCCGTTCGGGTGTGTTTTTTGTAATTATTCATAAAGGCATCGAGCCAGGAGTCTGATTTTTCCGTATGTGTATCAGGGACTAAGGCTAATCTAGGGTGCCGAGTTTCAGACCTGTGTAACCTTCGGAAAGGTCAAAGGTCAGCCGTTTAGGTGTGTTTTTTGTAATAATTCCTAAAGGCATTAAGCCAGGAGTCTGATTTTTCCGAATGTGTATCAGGGACTAAGGCTGATCGAGGGTATTTTAATCTTTTTTCTACTGTCCTATAATATGAAGTTAACATCTTATAAGGTATATTGATGTACCCTCAGTGTTTGAATTTATAATGATTTCACTGTTTGGATGTGTTTTTCTATTTGTCTCTGTTTTTGTGTGCATTCAGCAGGGAAACGGCTGTTTTCTGATGTTTTTTCATTTTTTTATTGTCCCATAACATAAACCTCACAAATAAAGTTAACATCTCATAAGATATAGTTATATACCTTCAGTGTTTGATTTTGCAATGATCTCACTGTTTGAATGTGTTTTTCTATTTTTGTCTGTTTTTGTGCGCATTCAGCTGGAATACGACTGTTTTCTGATTTTTTTTCATTTTTTAACTGTCCCATAACATAAACCTCACAAATAAAGTTAACATCTTATAAGATATAGTTATATACCTTCAGTGTTTGATTTTGCAATGATTTCACTGTTTGAATGTGTTTTTCTATTTTTGTCTGTTTTTGTGCGCATTCAGCTGGAATACGACTGTTTTCTGATTTTTTTTCATTTTTCTACTGTCCCATAACATAAACCTCACAAATAAAGTTAACATCTTATAAGATATACCAATGTACCCTTGTCGTTCCGCTCGTCTTGGGACCCCAAACGACATATGAAATATTCACACTCCTGCGACCTGTAGAAATGTAGTTCCTCCAAAACTTCCACTCTGGCCAAAGAGTCTAAGACTGTATAGAGTCTTCAGTTTTTGGACACAGGACTGTGGGCTTTTTTCCCCCTGGCCAAAAAAAACTGCCAAAAACACAGTCTGTAAAATTCAAATGTAAGAAAGGTGGGAAACTGTCTTTTCTTCAATAATTCCTAAAGGCAATGAGCCCGGATGCTGATTTCTCCGTATGTGTATCAGGGACTCCTGGCTGATCCAGGGTGCCGAGTTTCAGACCCGTGCAACCTTTGGAAAGGTCAAAGGTCAGCCGCTGTGGTGTGTTTTTTGTAATAATTCCTAAAGGCATTGAGTCAGGAGTCTGATTTTTCCGTATGTGTATCAGGGACTAAAGCTTATCCCGGTTGCCGAGTTTCAGACCTGTGCAACTTTCGGAAAAGGTCAATGGTCAGCCGTTCGGGTGTGTTTTTTGTAATAATTCCTAAAGGCATTAAGCCAGGAGTCTGATTTTTCCGTATGTGTATCAGGGACTAAGGCTGATCCAGGGTGCCGAGTTACAGACCTGTGCAACCTTCGGAAAGGTCAATGGTCAGCCGTTCGGGTGTGTTTTTTGTAATAATTCCTAAAGGCATTGAGCCAGGAGTCTGATTTTTCCGTATGTGTATCAGGGACTAAGGCTAATCTAGGGTGCCGAGTTTCAGACCTGTGTAACCTTCGGACAGGTCAAAGGTCAGCCGTTTAGGTGTGTTTTTTGTAATAATTCCCAAAGGCATTAAGCCAGGAGTCTGATTTTTCCGTATGTGTATCAGGGACTAAGGCTGATCGAGGGTATTTTAATCTTTTTTCTACTGTCCTATAATATGAAGTTAACATCTTATAAGGTATATTGATGTACCCTCAGTGTTTGAATTTATAATGATTTCACTGTTTGGATGTGTTTTTCTATTTGTGTCTGTTTTTGTGCGCATTCAGCGGGGATACGGCTGTTTTCGGATTTTTTTCATTTTTTTATTGTCCCATAACATAAACATCACAAATAAAGTTAACATCTCATAAGATATAGTTATATACCTTCAGTGTTTGATTTTGCAATGATTTCACTGTTTGAATGTGTTTTTCTATTTTTGTCTGTTTTTGTGCGCATTCAGCTGGAATACGACTGTTTTCTGATCTTTTTTCATTTTCTACTGTCCCATAACATAAACCTCACAAATAAAGTTAACATCTTATAAGATATACTAATGTACCCTCGTCGTTCCGCTCGTCTTGGGACCCCAAACGACATATGAAATATTCACACTCCTGCGACCTGTAGAAATGTAGTTCCTCCAAAACTTCCACTCTGGCCAAAGAGTCTAAGACTGTATAGAGTCTGACATAACCTGATTTTCAGTTTTTGGACACAGGACTTTGGGCTTTTTTCCCCCTGGCCAAAAAAAACTGCCAAAAACACAGTCTGTAAAATTCAAACGTAAGAAAGGTGGGAAACTGTCTTTTCTTCAATAATTCCTAAAGGCAATGAGCCCGGATGCTGATTTCTCCGTATGTGTATCAGGGACTCCTGGCTGATCCAGGGTGCCGAGTTTCAGACCCGTGCAACCTTTGGAAAGGTCAAAGGTCAGCCGCTGTGGTGTGTTTTTTGTAATAATTCCTAAAGGCATTGAGTCAGGAGTCTGATTTTTCCGTATGTGTATCAGGGACTAAAGCTTATCCCGGTTGCCGAGTTTCAGACCTGTGCAACGTCCGGAAAAGGTCATTGGTCAGCCGTTCGGGTGTGTTTTTTGTAGTAATTCCTAAAGGCATTAAGCCAGGAGTCTGATTTTTCCGTATCTGTATCAGGGACTAAGGCTGATCCAGGGTGCCGAGTTACAGACCTGTGCAACCTTCGGAAAGGTCAATGGTCAGCCGTTCGGGTGTGTTTTTTGTAATAATTCCTAAAGGCATTGAGCCAGGAGTCTGATTTTTCCGTATGTGTATCAGGGACTAAGGCTAATCTAGGGTGCCGAGTTTCAGACCTGTGTAACCTTCGGAAAGGTCAAAGGTCAGCCGTTTAGGTGTGTTTTTTGTAATAATTCCTAAAGGCATTAAGCCAGGAGTCTGATTTTTCCGTATGTGTATCAGGGACTAAGGCTGATCGAGGGTATTTTAATCTTTTTTCTACTGTCCTATAATATGAAGTTAACATCTTATAAGGTATATTGATGTACCCTCAGTGTTTGAATTTATAATGATTTCACTGTTTGGATGTGTTTTTCTATTTGTGTCTGTTTTTGTGCGCATTCAGCAGGGATACGGCTGTTTTCGGATTTTTTTCATTTTTTTATTGTCCCATAACATAAACCTCACAAATAAAGTTAACATCTCATAAGATATAGTTATATACCTTCAGTGTTTGATTTTGCAATGATTTCACTGTTTGAATGTGTTTTTCTATTTTTGTCTGTTTTTGTGCGCATTCAGCTGGAATACGACTGTTTTCTGATTTTTTTTCATTTTTCTACTGTCCCATAACATACACCTCACAAATAAAGTTAACATCTTATAAGATATACTAATGTACCCTCGTCGTTCCGCTCGTCTTGGGACCCCAAACGACATATGAAATATTCACACTCCTGCGACCTGTAGAAATGTAGTTCCTCCAAAACTTCCACTCTGGCCAAAGAGTCTAAGACTGTATAGAGTCTGACATAACCTGATTTTCAGTTTTTGGACACAGGACTTTGGGCTTTTTTCCCCCTGGCCAAAAAAAACTGCCAAAAACACAGTCTGTAAAATTCAAACGTAAGAAAGGTGGGAAACTGTCTTTTCTTCAATAATTCCTAAAGGCAATGAGCCCGGATGCTGATTTCTCCGTATGTGTATCAGGGACTCCTGGCTGATCCAGGGTGCCGAGTTTCAGACCCGTGCAACCTTTGGAAAGGTCAAAGGTCAGCCGCTGTGGTGTGTTTTTTGTAATAATTCCTAAAGGCATTGAGTCAGGAGTCTGATTTTTCCGTATGTGTATCAGGGACTAAAGCTTATCCCGGTTGCCGAGTTTCAGACCTGTGCAACGTCCGGAAAAGGTCATTGGTCAGCCGTTCGGGTGTGTTTTTTGTAGTAATTCCTAAAGGCATTAAGCCAGGAGTCTGATTTTTCCGTATCTGTATCAGGGACTAAGGCTGATCCAGGGTGCCGAGTTACAGACCTGTGCAACCTTCGGAAAGGTCAAAGGTCAGCCGTTTAGGTGTGTTTTTTGTAATAATTCCTAAAGGCATTAAGCCAGGAGTCTGATTTTTCCGTATGTGTATCAGGGACTAAGGCTGATCGAGGGTATTTTAATCTTTTTTCTACTGTCCTATAATATGAAGTTAACATCTTATAAGGTATATTGATGTACCCTCAGTGTTTGAATTTATAATGATTTCACTGTTTGGATGTGTTTTTCTATTTATGTCTGTTTTTGTGCGCATTCAGCAGGGATACGGCTGTTTTCGGATTTTTTTCATTTTTTTATTGTCCCATAACATAAACCTCACAAATAAAGTTAACATCTCATAAGATATAGTTATATACCTTCAGTGTTTGATTTTGCAATGATTTCACTGTTTGAATGTGTTTTTCTATTTTTGTCTGTTTTTGTGCGCATTCAGCTGGAATACGACTGTTTTCTGATTTTTTTTCATTTTTCTACTGTCCCATAACATACACCTCACAAATAAAGTTAACATCTTATAAGATATACTAATGTACCCTCGTCGTTCCGCTCGTCTTGGGACCCCAAACGACATATGAAATATTCACACTCCTGCGACCTGTAGAAATGTAGTTCCTCCAAAACTTCCACTCTGGCCAAAGAGTCTAAGACTGTATAGAGTCTGACATAACCTGATTTTCAGTTTTTGGACACAGGACTTTGGGCTTTTTTCCCCCTGGCCAAAAAAAACTGCCAAAAACACAGTCTGTAAAATTCAAACGTAAGAAAGGTGGGAAACTGTCTTTTCTTCAATAATTCCTAAAGGCAATGAGCCCGGATGCTGATTTCTCCGTATGTGTATCAGGGACTCCTGGCTGATCCAGGGTGCCGAGTTTCAGACCCGTGCAACCTTTGGAAAGGTCAAAGGTCAGCCGCTGTGGTGTGTTTTTTGTAATAATTCCTAAAGGCATTGAGTCAGGAGTCTGATTTTTCCGTATGTGTATCAGGGACTAAAGCTTATCCCGGTTGCCGAGTTTCAGACCTGTGCAACGTCCGGAAAAGGTCATTGGTCAGCCGTTCGGGTGTGTTTTTTGTAATAATTCCTAAAGGCATTAAGCCAGGAGTCTGATTTTTCCGTATCTGTATCAGGGACTAAAGCTTATCCCGGTTGCCGAGTTTCAGACCTGTGCAATGTTCGGAAAAGGTCATTGGTCAGCCGTTCGGGTGTGTTTTTTGTAATAATTCCTAAAGGCATTAAGCCAGGAGTCTGATTTTTCCGTATGTGTATCAGGGACTAAGGCTGATCGAGGGTATTTTAATCTTTTTTCTACCGTCCTATAATATGAAGTTAACATCTTATAAGGTATATTGATGTACCCTCAGTGTTTGATTTTGCAATGATTTCACTGTTTGGATGTGTTTTTCTATTTGTCTCTGTTTTTGTGCGCATTCAGCATGGATACGGCTGTTTTCGCAATTTTTTTCATTTTTCTACTGTCCCATAACATAAACCTCACAAATAAAGTTAACATCTCATAAGATATAGTTATATACCTTCAGTGTTTGATTTTGCAATGATTTCACTGTTTGGATGTGTTTTTCTATTTGTCTCTGTTTTTGTGCGCATTCAGCAGGGATACGGCTGTTTTCTGATTTTTTTCATTTTTCTACTGTCCCATAACATAAACCTCACAAAGGGTGATTTAGATTTCTCTTTTGTTTATTCACTGCATTTTGTTGATTGATGATTGATTCATTTTTTTCACAACTGCCTAAAACCTTTGCACAGTACTGTGGACAGTAGAAAAAAATCCGAAAACAGCCTTATCTCGGCTGGATGCGCACACAAACAGACACCAATAGAAAAACACATCCCAACAGTGAAATCATTGCAAAATCAAACACTGAGGGTACAGAAGTATATCTTATATGATGTTAACTTCATTAGTGAGGTTTATATTATGGGACAGTAGAAAAAAGAAAAAAATCCGAAAACAGCCTAACCTCAGCTGAATACGTCCAGTGAAAGTTAAATCATAAACTACTGATAAAAAATAAGGATTTTATACTTCATCAAAAAATGTTACCCTATTGTTTGTTGCAAAAAGTGAACTTTGACCCTATATTCCTCCAAAACGTATACAGTAAAAGTACTCCATACTACTAGTATATGAAGTATAGGTGGTACTGAGTTCAGTGAAAGTGAAATCATACACTACTAATACAAATTATGGATTTTAAACTTCATCAAAAACGGATGATCACACAGGTCATACAAAACATCTAGCTTATGTTTGATTTGATGTAATTATTTTACATGTAATCACTATAATATGATAGGGTTAGGGTTAGTTTTGATAAATTATTTAACCTTTTTCTTTTTCAGTACATTGTGACTGATGTTGATGAGGTCGAGGTCTTCAGCGTCTGAGGCTGTGTCTTTGACAGTCAGGATGAATTGAGCCCCAAACAAAGTGAAACATTGTGTTTACCTGTAATTGCACCTGTGTAAACAAAACCAGACTTTTGTTTGGGTTCACGTAGAGGGCAAGTCTTTGAAGTCCCTCAAGATGCCTGTTTCTTTTTTTTACTCAAAGGAGTGAATGTGTGTATGAGCCTCTTTGTAGGTGTAGGTGCCTGTGTATCATGTCGATTTGAACTTGATGTGAGAACAAGAAGTGCCTGGAGTTGCACATACACACAGACACACAGACACAGACACACACACACACATTTATTCCTAAACCCACATTCACACCATACTATGATATCCCTAAAATACACCCACATCATTTTAGCTTCAGATATTGATTGAATAGTGTGTTATATGATAATGAAAAATGTTGATATTCCCTGACAGTGGAAAATAACTTCACCTACACCAAATTTGAAGCAATTTGGTGTAAGATATCCTCAAAAAAAAATCCAAACGCACAAAGAATGCAGAGGATTAATCTGTTATGTTTTTATTACAAAAAATCTTGGAAGCGAACATTTCTGCCATGCATGTGTGGTGAAACAAAGGGGCAGTTTATTTCAACTACTACTGTAGCTTTAAGATAATTATCGACCATCGTCACACTCCAACGCAACGTAGTTCCCCACCACAGCAGCAGCGGATTAATATCCAAAACGTGAACAGGTTAGTGTCTGCTCAGCAGGTGGATGAACATGTAATGGAGTTGCAGCATCAGTCGCTGACCAAGGAATTACTGGGGAAGTTGGTGGTAGAGGGAGGCTATTGACATGTCACAGGAAGATGCTCAAAAATGTAGAGGTAAGTGAAATTTTACATTATTATAATGAGCTAAACAGCAGGCCATTGCTAAAATGTGTTCGTTAATTACAGTAACTACGTCTTTTCACTACATACATACACATGCATTTAAACACACACGCATTAATCGAAATATAGTTAATACTAATATATGCACATGTAAATGTTCCATGCTCTTTTTTTTCTTTTTCGCTTTGCTGTTTTTTTCGAAAGTTTAGTGTTTAAATGCAGTCAGTATCCTATCTCTGAGATGGTGTTGTCTGCGACGTTACACGGGAGCCAGACTTGCTGTCTGAACAGTTCCACTGTGAGAACCGATGTCCTCTCACCCGGACCCGCAGCTGCAAAGCTCCCGTTTTCGCGGAACCGCTTGCTGTGTTTCGGCTGCGTCTTCGGTTGTGAGGACTGTGGGTCACATTGCTGATCTGTTCAGAGAGCTTCGCTGGTGCTGCTGCTGCACTGTCCTGTCTATTTAACAAGTAGGCTATACACTAAATCTATCCCTCTATTCTTAAAAATTAGGTCCACTCTGAATGTTGATACAGTGTGGGTGTTGTAATTATTATTTTTTTTTTATGACAGTCTTTTCCATTCTTACAACGCACAGTTAACGTGACTGGATTCTGCTTCATCCGGGGAAAGAGGCTGACCCTCAGGCTTTGGACACCTACAGTATTTAGTTGATGACAAACTGTTTCCTTAACCCTCAGGCTTCATTATGATTCATTTCCACTGTGTTAGTGCATATGGCACACTTTCTTGTAAGAAGGTCTCTTGGCAAATTGGAATTCAAATGAAAACATTTTATTAATAGATCAATAGAACACTGAACATTGTTTTCACCATACACTTGAGTATATGGCAGGAATGTTCACTCCCAAGAGTCATAAAAGATTAATACTTTTGTCCTGCATCAGTCCTCCTCAAAACCACCAAATATTCAATCATTTCCATATTACAAATGTCCTCTTTTCAAATTAAGAGGGGAGGGAGTACATGTTTTAGCTGATGCTACACAAAACTAACAATGCTTCAAAGTTAATATTGTGGGTAATCTTTGACATATTCAAGACTGATTCAAAAAAAATCTCCCAGCCACCCAACATTTGTCATATCTGTTGCCAGTACAACCCATGAAATGCTCATTTGTACTTGTCAGGAAGTCACTGCAGCTCTGACCTTGTAACCTAAATATGTTTCTGCTTCAAAATCACTTTGTTTCATACATGAGGCTAATGTCTGGCAGATTATACCAATCTTAGCCAATCTTCATCACTAAGTTTTATGTTAAATCCTGATTCCCATCTTTTTTTTTATGTATTTTGTAGCATTTTTTTTATATAGTCCCAATATAATTCTAATTGTGGTTTCTTTGTATGCGTTGATTATGATGATCTGGATCACACTATTCACTTCTCAGGAGGGGTCCATCCTGATCTCTTTCATATAGTAGTCTCTAAGTTGCAGGAATCCACAGAATTCATGATTGATTATCTAAATCCTTTTTTTCTGTCATATTTTGGAAACTCTCAAGCTGTCCATCTTTCACCAAAACACACCATGCTGTGATTCCCTTGGTTGTCCACTGTTTAAATCCTATATCGTACCTAGTCGGTGTAAAATTGCTATCATATTCAATAAATTAGTGTCTTTCTGTATCTTATATTTTTTTATTATACTGAACCATATTTTGTATGTGAACATCGTGATTGTGTCTATTTGGTTTTGAATCTTCTTGTATGTTTCTTTATCCCCAATTATATTCTGTACTGGGTTTTCTCCAAACTCTTTTTCTATTTCATTTCACTGTGTCTGGTTTGCACCAACCTACAATATATCTCAATTGGGCCGCATGGTAGTATTCCTTTAATTTTGGAAGTCTCATCCCTCCTTCTTCTTTTGGCAGCTGGAGAGTTTCCAGTCTTATCGTGGGTCTTTTGCCACCCCAACTAAACTTTGATATCATTTTATTCCAGCTCATAAATTGGGGCTTGGGGGACCTCTACTGGTAGGGCTTGGAATAGGTATAAGGGTCAGGGTCAGCGAGTTGGCAGCACCCCGCTTTACCCGCAGGCTGTAGCAGAGAGCCCCCCTTACAGCAACAACTTTGGCAACAACTTATTTTAAAATAAATATATATAAATATATATATATATGTATATATTATAAAATCACGACAAACCCACACCATAACCCCCCAAACATTTATGACCTTCCCCAAAGTTTCATCTTGGAATGCCCATGGCATCCAATCAAATTCTTTTAGAGCCCAACAAATTAAATTCTTGTTGAAAACTGACTTTGACATATTATGTTGTCAAGAACTGAGACTGAACACAAGTAAAGAGTAACGGTATCCAGCATGTGGAACAAAGGTCTAAGTGTAATTTCTATTGGCGAAAGTAAAGCTGATGGTGGGATCTTTTTTCTAAAACTGGTGATGTCACTATTATTCGTAAAACGAATGATTTCCTAATTTAATTCCTTGTAGATTGCTCATGTTGGATTGTTTTTACCGAGGAGAAAAAATACGAACGATACACGTGTACAACTCTCATGAGAGAACAAACATTTTTCAACTTTTTAAAAGACTTAAAGAACCCCTATTGGTCGGATACAAAATTATTTTATGTGGCGACTTTAACACTGTCATCGATGTAAACGACAGAGTGAGCTCTAAAGTCTTGAAACTCAGCTCTGATGGTAATCGCTTGACTCAATTAAATTCTTATGTAGACTAATTGTGATCTTAACAAGTCCTGGCAAATTAAAGTAGGCACAAGCACCATGACGTCCAATCTGAAGCAGCATCCTGCAATTTGTCTTCTTATGTCATCACTTTTTTTCAAAGGATGTATGTTACAGTATTTTAAATAAAATACACATAATGGAAATATATTGGTACAAAATCTGAAGGAATTTTTCATCATCTCCAGAAAAGAGCATATTTCGTATTTTAAATATGTATTTTTTTTAATACATGTATCAGAAATACTTCCCATCCCTGCTTAGAGACATTACGTGAAGGTTGAAAATTGTGTTGCTTTAAATAAAACCCATAACATGAGAATGTGCTTAAATTGAAGCACAATATATAATGATTATGTATAGAAAATGCACTCTGATTTTCGCAGTTGAAGCACAAGAATCTGGATCTTTACAAAACAAATGTTATCTATCCGCAATTCCTATACTCCTATTCCAAATATGTTTGTGATTTAAACAGCATTTGTCTAGTGTAACATTAGTGATACTTTTGCAGTAGTATATTTATTGTGAGACACAATTATACATTTTTCCCAAATCTGTCCATGCCTCATCCATCTCTTCCTCTCCCTTCTTGTCTTCCTCCTCAGCACATGGAGAAGATCTCCATGCTGGCTTTCCATCCAGTTAAGATGCACAGCTGCTATGAGAAGGTGGTGAACCTGAGCCTTGAGGGTCTGCAGCAACAGTTTGACGTGAGCAGCCCGTCAGTGTTTGTCCAAAGGGCCCAGATCCCCACGAGAGAGGTGAAACCTCAACTACTGACTAACCAGTCAGATATAGGTTATTGGTTAACTGGTTAACACAATGGGAAGTTTCTATGAGAGCTAATCATTTTATTGACACTCATTATATTGCTTGATCATTTCCCTACACTGTAGCTCCTGTTTGACTAGAGTTTGTCAAATAGTTGAATGATGAGGTTCTGACTGTGGCATTGATCAAGGACACAGTAGAACTAAAGGCGAACATCTTTTGGCGGTTTGATAACTCAGTGGACAGTTAAACAGTTAAACATGCCACAATACAGACTGTGGACCTGGGTCCACATGTGATAAATAACATTATCACATTATTTCATGGGATATTCCTATATGAGTCAGTTTGTCTGGTGTTACATGCATGTATGTCACAAAGTTAGGTACAAAACTACAAATTGTGTTTTACTAGATGTTTGAGCAGATCCTTCATCAGAGTCTCGAGTCTCAGGGTACAGAGGAGCTGTGTAAGATCATCCAGCACTGCCAGGACAGAGTCATTAAGGTAATACACAAAGAAAACAGGCTTGTGCATCAAATTATTGCATCACATCTACATTAATATCTAATAATATTACACCTGGCATACTCCAGCCCTGGGAGTGAAACTTTTGGTCTGGCCTTGTTTTAGTGTTAAGGAAAATTCAGGTTCAACTTTATCAATTTATTAATTTTTGAGCAAGAGTCCAGGATACCGGGCTATTGCCCAGCTTAATCCCTTCTGTGCATCTTCCTCTGATATTTTCAAGCCTCAACTTGCCAGCTCCATGTTTATTTTTATTATATCAGAAAGTATGAGTGTGTGGATGAGCTAACTCATGCTTTTGAAGCATGATGATGGTCGCCACAGCGGTTGTCTTCCAGATAGAGATTAGATAGAAAATAAAAACTCCAAACTCAAGGAATAAACACTTGACTTTTGCGAGAACAGGTGAACGTCACATAGTGTACCCTGAGACATTATTGCTCTGGACCATAATCAAGTGGACTGATAAGAGATTACCGGCATCTTGTGAAATGTGCCAGTACACAAATAAAAGTGCCGTTTCTGTGTACTGGACAGTACCGGGCCACTTCTAGTTAATAATTGTACTGTAGTGACAGTGATGGTATTTTATGTACACTTAATGTCTCTTATGTGATGTTATTCTTTAACAAACAAGTGCACAATAAAAATTCACTGGGAATTCTAAACAGCACATTGCAATTTATTCAATTATTATCGGAGTATTGATCAGTAATACAGTGAAAATGAGAGGAAATGTTTAAGGTGTGCGCCCCTAAATGTTCTGCTTGCTCTCCTAAAACATTCAGTTATAGGGGGGGCTACTGTGCTCCTAGTAAAAAGTTAGTCTGGTGCCCTGCATACATTGTTCTAAAGGGTTTATGGTCTTAGTTCCTCTTCAGTAGAGCTGCATGTCCACAATGTAAATTTAATTTTACATTTAAATGCAGAGCTGTCAGTGTGTGATTGACAGCTCTGCATTTCATGTTTGCAAAGTTGCAGTTATAGGTGGATTTGTAGTGGACAAGCTATCAGTATCCATCCCTTCTCTTATAACTATGGTTGTTTCTGGTTTCAAAAACTAACATGGTGTTGCCCAAAATACTAAACTCCTACATTTAAACAGGGGAGTCTAGTGGCAACCCAAATAGTTGACACATCCCAACCTTATGAGAACCTGCCTCTCAAAATGGGTTATGGATTCATATTTTATCTCTGACAAATGGAATGTGAACTATGATGAGGAAGGCATGACAATATTATAGCTATATCATGACATGAGACAAGATATGATCTTAGAATTTTGATATTGTCATATCGTGATCGGGTATTTGTGATGAATTTTCCTGGTTTGAGAATTTTGGAGAAAATCAAGCTCAAAAGTCAAGATTTTGACAATTATTTTGCAACAATTTGTGACTTTGCACTGCCCTCTAGTGGCCTAATATGATTTCACATGAAATATGTCACCTGCTTTGCATGCTACAGCTCCTTATTTTTCCAGTGATCCCCTATATGTCCATATCTACTTTGGACTATAGGAGAAAGTCCATCTCAAATATGAATGCTGACTGAATTCTATTGCAACCATTCCTGAATTTGCACTTCTCCCTACTGGCCGAAACGTGCATTTTTTTTAAGGTGGAATCGAAACTTAATGAAAATCGGAAGCGAATGCTGAAGGTGGCCCTACAGCATCATCATGTCATTGTTCCCAATAGAATGAGTGCGCGAGTTTTTGTTTTTTTATGTTAATATAATGTCAATGTATTAATGATATAAATATAATGATGGTGATGATAACAATAATAATATTAACAGCTATAATAATAATAATATTAATAATAATGATATGATTACAACAATAATGTGTGCTGTGAAAGCAACATTTGTTGAAAAAAACATTGTAGAAATATTTTTTTGAAGTTTGATTATGACAAATAACCATACAGTTAACTGAACAAATGAAATGTACATCTTATAAGATATACTTCTGTACTCTCAGTGTTTGATTTTGCAATGATTTCACGGATGTGTTTTTCTATTGGTGTCTGTTTGTAAGCGCATTCTGCTGAGATATGGCTGTTTCCGGATTTTTTTAAATTTTTCTGCTGTCCCATAATATTAACCTCACAAATGAAGTTCACATCTTAAAAGATTTAGTTCTGTACACTCACTGTTTGATTTTGCAAAGATTTAACTGTTGGGATGTGTTTTTCTATTGGTGTCTGTTTGTGTGCGCATTCAGCTGAGATAAGGCTGTTTACGGATTTTTTTAATTTTTCTGCTGTCCCATAACATAAACCTCACAAATGAAGTTAACATCTTAAAAGATTTAGTTCTGTACCCTCAGTGTTTGATTTTGCAATGATTTCACTGTTTGGATGTGTTTTTCTACAAGTGTCTGTTTGTGTGCGCATTCAGCTGAGATAAGGCTGTTATCGGATTTTTTTCATTTTTCTACTTTCCCATAATATAAACCTAACAAATGAACTTAACATCTTATAAGATATACTTCTTTACCCTCAGTGTTTAATTTTGCAAATATTTCACTGTTTGGATGTGTTTTTCTATTGAAGTCTGTTTGTGTGCGCATTCAGCTGAGATGAGGCTGTTTCCGGATTTTTTTAATTTTTCTGCTGTCCCATAACATAAACCTCACAAATGAAGTTAACATCTTAAAAGATTTAGTTCTGTACACTCACTGTTTGATTTTGCATTGATTTCACTATTTGGATGTGTTTTTCTATTGGTGTCTGTTTGTGTGCGCATACAGCTGAGATAAGGCTGTTTTCGGATTTTTTTCATTTTTCTACTTTCCCATAATATAAACCTAACAAATTAACTTAACATCTTATAAGATATACTTCTTTACCCTCAGTGTTTAATTTTGCAAAGATTTCACTGTTTGGACGTGTTTTTCTACAAGTGTCTGCTTGTGTGCGCATTCAGCTGAGATAAGGCTGTTTACGGATTTTTTAAATTTTTCTGCTGTCCCATAACATAAACCTCACAAATGAAGTTAACATCTTAAAAGATTTAGTTCTGTACACTCACTGTTTGATTTTGCAATGATTTCACTGTTTGGATGTGTTTTTCTATTGGTGTCTGTTTGTGTGCGCATTCAGCTGAGATAAGGCTGTTTCCGGATTTTTTTCATTTTTCTGCTGTCCCATAACATAAACCTCACAAATGAAGTTAACATCTTAAAAGATTTAGTTCTGCACCCTCAGTGTTTGATTTTGCAATGATTTCACTGTTGGGATGTGTTTTTCTATTGGTGTCTGTTTGTGTGCGCATTCAGCTGAGATAAGGCTGTTTCCGGATTTTTTTCATTTTTCTGCTGTCCCATAACATAAACCTCACAAATGAAGTTAACATCTTAAAAGATTTAGTTCTGTACACTCACTGTTTGATTTTGCAATGATTTCACTGTTTGGATGTGTTTTTCTATTGGTGTCTGTTTGTGTGCGCATTCAGCTGAGATAAGGCTGTTTCCGGATTTTTTTCATTTTTCTGCTGTCCCATAACATAAACCTCACAAATGAAGTTAACATCTTAAAATATTTAGTTCTGTACCCTTACTGTTTGATTTTGCATTGATTTCACTGTTGGGATGTGTTTTTCTACAAGTGTCTGCTTGTGTGCGCATTCAGCTGAGATAAGGCTGTTTCCGGATTTTTTTAATTTTTCTGCTGTCCCATAACATGAAACCTCACAAATGAAGTTAACATCTTAAAAGATTTAGTTCTGTACCCTCAGTGTTTGATTTTGCAATGATTTCACTGTTGGGATGTGTTTTTCTACAAGTGTCTGTTTGTGTGCGCATTAAGCTGAGATAAGGCTGTTTACGGATTTTTTTCATTTTTCTGCTGTCCCATAACATAAACCTCACAAATGAACTTAACATCTTATAAGATATACTTCTTTACCCTCAGTGTTTGATTTTGCAATGATTTCACTGTTTGGATGTGTTTTTCTATTGAAGTCTGTTTGTGTGCGCATTCAGCTGAGATAAGGCTGTTTCCGGATTTTTTTAATTTTTCTGCTGTCCCATAACATAAACCTCACAAATGAATTAACATCTTAAAATATTTAGTTCTGTACCCTCACTGTTTGATTTTGCATTGATTTCACTGTTTGGATGTGTTTTTCTATTGGTGTCTGTTTGTGTGCGCATTCAGCTGAGATAAGGCTGTTTCCGGATTTTTTTCATTTTTCTGCTGTCCCATAACATAAACCTCACAAATGAAGTTAACATCTTAAAAGATTTAGTTCTGTACCCTCAGTGTTTGATTTTGCAATGATTTCACTGTTGGGATGTGTTTTTCTACAAGTGTCTGTTTGTGTGCGCATTAAGCTGAGATAAGGCTGTTTACGGATTTTTTAAATTTTTCTGCTGTCCCATAACATAAACCTCACAAATGAAGTTAACATCTTAAAAGATTTAGTTCTGTACACTCACTGTTTGATTTTTGCAATGATTTCACTGTTTGGATGTGTTTTTCTATTGGTGTCTGTTTGTGTGCGCATTCAGCTGAGATAAGGCTGTTTCCGGATTTTTTTCATTTTTCTGCTGTCCCATAACATAAACCTCACAAATGAAGTTAACATCTTAAAATATTTAGTTCTGTACCCTTACTGTTTGATTTTGCATTGATTTCACTGTTGGAATGTGTTTTTCTACAAGTGTCTGCTTGTGTGCGCATTCAGCTGAGATAAGGCTGTTTACGGATTATTTTCATTTTTCTGCTGTCCCATAACATAAACCTCACAAATGAACTTAACATCTTATAAGATATACTTCTTTACCCTCAGTGTTTAATTTTGCAAAGATTTCACTGTTTGGACGTGTTCTTCTACAAGTGTCTGCTTTTGTGTGCGCATTCAGCTGATATAAGGCTGTTTACGGATTTTTTAAATTTTTCTGCTGTCCCATAACATAAACCTCACAAATGAAGTTAACATCTTAAAAGATTTAGTTCTGTACACTCACTGTTTGATTTTGCAATGATTTCACTGTTTGGATGTGTTTTTCTATTGGTGTCTGTTTGTGTGCGCATTCAGCTGAGATAAGGCTGTTTCCGGATTTTTTTCATTTTTCTGCTGTCCCATAACATAAACCTCATAAATGAAGTTAACATCTTAAAATATTTAGTTCTGTACCCTTACTGTTTGATTTTGCATTGATTTCACTGTTGGGATGTGTTTTTCTACAAGTGTCTGCTTGTGTGCGCATTCAGCTGAGATAAGGCTGTTTACGGATTTTTTAAATTTTTCTGCTGTCCCATAACATAAACCTCACAAATGAAGTTAACATCTTAAAAGATTTAGTTCTGTACACTCACTGTTTGATTTTTGCAATGATTTCACTGTTTGGATGTGTTTTTCTATTGGTGTCTGTTTGTGTGCGCATTCAGCTGAGATAAGGCTGTTTCCGGATTTTTTTCATTTTTCTGCTGTCCCATAACATAAACCTCACAAATGAAGTTAACATCTTAAAATATTTAGTTCTGTACCCTTACTGTTTGATTTTGCATTGATTTCACTGTTGGAATGTGTTTTTCTACAAGTGTCTGCTTGTGTGCGCATTCAGCTGAGATAAGGCTGTTTACGGATTATTTTCATTTTTCTGCTGTCCCATAACATAAACCTCACAAATGAACTTAACATCTTATAAGATATACTTCTTTACCCTCAGTGTTTAATTTTGCAAAGATTTCACTGTTTGGACGTGTTCTTCTACAAGTGTCTGCTTTTGTGTGCGCATTCAGCTGATATAAGGCTGTTTACGGATTTTTTAAATTTTTCTGCTGTCCCATAACATAAACCTCACAAATGAAGTTAACATCTTAAAAGATTTAGTTCTGTACACTCACTGTTTGATTTTGCAATGATTTCACTGTTTGGATGTGTTTTTCTATTGGTGTCTGTTTGTGTGCGCATTCAGCTGAGATAAGGCTGTTTCCGGATTTTTTTCATTTTTCTGCTGTCCCATAACATAAACCTCATAAATGAAGTTAACATCTTAAAATATTTAGTTCTGTACCCTTACTGTTTGATTTTGCATTGATTTCACTGTTGGGATGTGTTTTTCTACAAGTGTCTGCTTGTGTGCGCATTCAGCTGAGATAAGGCTGTTTACGGATTTTTTTAATTTTTCTGCTGTCCCATAACATAAACCTCACAAATGAAGTTAACATCTTAAAAGATTTAGTTCTGTACACTCACTGTTTGATTTTGCAATGATTTCACTGTTTGGATGTGTTTTTCTATTGGTGTCTGTTTGTGTGCGCATACAGCTGAGATAAGGCTGTTTTCGGATTTTTTTAATTTTTCTGCTGTCCCATAACATAAACCTCACAAATGAAGTTAACATCTTAAAAGATTTAGTTCTGTACCCTCAGTGTTTGATTTTGCAATGATTTCACTGTTTGGATCTGTTTTTCTATTGGTGTCTGTTTGTGTGCGCATTCAGCTGAGATAAGGCTGTTTCCGGATTTTTTTCATTTTTCTGCTGTCCCATAACATAAACCTCACAAATGAAGTTAACATCTTAAAAGATTTAGTTCTGCACCCTCAGTGTTTGATTTTGCAATGATTTCACTGTTGGGATGTGTTTTTCTACAAGTGTCTGTTTGTGTGCGCATTCAGCTGAGATAAGGCTGTTTACGGATTTTTTTAATTTTTCTGCTGTCCCATAACATAAACCTCACAAATGAAGTTAACATCTTAAAAGATTTAGTTCTGTACACTCACTGTTTGATTTTGCATTGATTTCACTGTTTGGATGTGTTTTTCTATTGGTGTTTGTTTGTGTGCGCATACAGCTGAGATAAGGCTGTTTCCGGATTTTTTTCATTTTTCTGCTGTCCCATAACATAAACCTCACAAATGAACTTAACATCTTATAAGATATACTTCTTTACCCTCAGTGTTTGATTTTGCAATGATTTCACTGTTTGGATGTGTTTTTCTATTGAAGTCTGTTTGTGTGCGCATTCAGCTGAGATAAGGCTGTTTCCGGATTTTTTTTAATTTTTCTTCTGTCCCATAACATAAACCTCACAAATGAAGTTAACATCTTAAAATATTTAGTTCTGTACCCTCAGTGTTTGATTTTGCAATGGTTTCACTGTTGGGATGTGTTTTTCTACAAGTGTCTGTTTGTGTGCGCATTCAGCTGAGATAAGGCTGTTTACGGATTTTTTTAATTTTTCTGCTGTCCCATAACATAAACCTCACAAATGAAGTTAACATCTTAAAAGATTTAGTTCTGTACACTCACTGTTTGATTTTGCATTGATTTCACTGTTTGGGTGTGTTTTTCTATTGGTGTCTGTTTGTGTGCGCATACAGCTGAGATAAGGCTGTTTCCGGATTTTTTTCATTTTTCTGCTGTCCCATAACATAAACCTCATAAATGAAGTTAACATCTTAAAATATTTAGTTCTGTACCCTTACTGTTTGATTTTGCATTGATTTCACTGTTGGGATGTGTTTTTCTACAAGTGTCTGCTTGTGTGCGCATTCAGCTGAGATAAGGCTGTTTACGGATTTTTTTAATTTTTCTGCTGTCCCATAACATAAACCTCACAAATGAAGTTAACATCTTAAAAGATTTAGTTCTGTACACTCACTGTTTGATTTTGCATTGATTTCACTGTTTGGATGTGTTTTTCTATTGGTGTCTGTTTGTGTGCGCATACAGCTGAGATAAGGCTGTTTTCGGATTTTTTTCATTTTTCTACTTTCCCATAATATAAACCTAACAAATGAACTTAACATCTTATAAGATATACTTCTTTACCCTCAGTGTTTAATTTTGCAAAGATTTCACTGTTTGGATGTGTTTTTCTATTGGTGTCTGTTTGTGTGCGCATTCAGCTGAGATAAGGCTGTTTACGGATTTTTTTCATTTTTCTGCTGTCCCATAACATAAACCTCACAAATGAAGTTAACATCTTAAAATATTTAGTTCTGTACCCTTACTGTTTGATTTTGCATTGATTTCACTGTTGGAATGTGTTTTTCTACAAGTGTCTGCTTGTGTGCGCATTCAGCTGAGATAAGGCTGTTTACGGATTATTTTCATTTTTCTGCTGTCCCATAACATAAACCTCACAAATGAACTTAACATCTTATAAGATATACTTCTTTACCCTCAGTGTTTAATTTTGCAAAGATTTCACTGTTTGGACGTGTTCTTCTACAAGTGTCTGCTTTTGTGTGCGCATTCAGCTGATATAAGGCTGTTTACGGATTTTTTAAATTTTTCTGCTGTCCCATAACATAAACCTCACAAATGAAGTTAACATCTTAAAAGATTTAGTTCTGTACACTCACTGTTTGATTTTGCAATGATTTCACTGTTTGGATGTGTTTTTCTATTGGTGTCTGTTTGTGTGCGCATTCAGCTGAGATAAGGCTGTTTCCGGATTTTTTTCATTTTTCTGCTGTCCCATAACATAAACCTCATAAATGAAGTTAACATCTTAAAATATTTAGTTCTGTACCCTTACTGTTTGATTTTGCATTGATTTCACTGTTGGGATGTGTTTTTCTACAAGTGTCTGCTTGTGTGCGCATTCAGCTGAGATAAGGCTGTTTACGGATTTTTTAAATTTTTCTGCTGTCCCATAACATAAACCTCACAAATGAAGTTAACATCTTAAAAGATTTAGTTCTGTACACTCACTGTTTGATTTTTGCAATGATTTCACTGTTTGGATGTGTTTTTCTATTGGTGTCTGTTTGTGTGCGCATTCAGCTGAGATAAGGCTGTTTCCGGATTTTTTTCATTTTTCTGCTGTCCCATAACATAAACCTCACAAATGAAGTTAACATCTTAAAATATTTAGTTCTGTACCCTTACTGTTTGATTTTGCATTGATTTCACTGTTGGAATGTGTTTTTCTACAAGTGTCTGTTTGTGTGCGCATTCAGCTGAGATAAGGCTGTTTCCGGATTTTTTTCATTTTTCTGCTGTCCCATAACATAAACCTCACAAATGAAGTTAACATCTTAAAAGATTTAGTTCTGCACCCTCAGTGTTTGATTTTGCAATGATTTCACTGTTGGGATGTGTTTTTCTACAAGTGTCTGTTTGTGTGCGCATTCAGCTGAGATAAGGCTGTTTACGGATTTTTTTAATTTTTCTGCTGTCCCATAACATAAACCTCACAAATGAAGTTAACATCTTAAAAGATTTAGTTCTGTACACTCACTGTTTGATTTTGCATTGATTTCACTGTTTGGATGTGTTTTTCTATTGGTGTTTGTTTGTGTGCGCATACAGCTGAGATAAGGCTGTTTCCGGATTTTTTTCATTTTTCTGCTGTCCCATAACATAAACCTCACAAATGAACTTAACATCTTATAAGATATACTTCTTTACCCTCAGTGTTTGATTTTGCAATGATTTCACTGTTTGGATGTGTTTTTCTATTGAAGTCTGTTTGTGTGCGCATTCAGCTGAGATAAGGCTGTTTCCGGATTTTTTTTAATTTTTCTTCTGTCCCATAACATAAACCTCACAAATGAAGTTAACATCTTAAAATATTTAGTTCTGTACCCTCAGTGTTTGATTTTGCAATGGTTTCACTGTTGGGATGTGTTTTTCTACAAGTGTCTGTTTGTGTGCGCATTCAGCTGAGATAAGGCTGTTTACGGATTTTTTTAATTTTTCTGCTGTCCCATAACATAAACCTCACAAATGAAGTTAACATCTTAAAAGATTTAGTTCTGTACACTCACTGTTTGATTTTGCATTGATTTCACTGTTTGGGTGTGTTTTTCTATTGGTGTCTGTTTGTGTGCGCATACAGCTGAGATAAGGCTGTTTCCGGATTTTTTTCATTTTTCTGCTGTCCCATAACATAAACCTCATAAATGAAGTTAACATCTTAAAATATTTAGTTCTGTACCCTTACTGTTTGATTTTGCATTGATTTCACTGTTGGGATGTGTTTTTGTACAAGTGTCTGCTTGTGTGCGCATTCAGCTGAGATAAGGCTGTTTACGGATTTTTTTAATTTTTCTGCTGTCCCATAACATAAACCTCACAAATGAAGTTAACATCTTAAAAGATTTAGTTCTGTACACTCACTGTTTGATTTTGCATTGATTTCACTGTTTGGATGTGTTTTTCTATTGGTGTCTGTTTGTGTGCGCATACAGCTGAGATAAGGCTGTTTTCGGATTTTTTTCATTTTTCTACTTTCCCATAATATAAACCTAACAAATGAACTTAACATCTTATAAGATATACTTCTTTACCCTCAGTGTTTAATTTTGCAAAGATTTCACTGTTTGGATGTGTTTTTCTATTGGTGTCTGTTTGTGTGCGCATTCAGCTGAGATAAGGCTGTTTACGGATTTTTTTCATTTTTCTGCTGTCCCATAACATAAACCTCACAAATGAAGTTAACATCTTAAAATATTTAGTTCTGTACCCTTACTGTTTGATTTTGCATTGATTTCACTGTTGGAATGTGTTTTTCTACAAGTGTCTGCTTGTGTGCGCATTCAGCTGAGATAAGGCTGTTTACGGATTATTTTCATTTTTCTGCTGTCCCATAACATAAACCTCACAAATGAACTTAACATCTTATAAGATATACTTCTTTACCCTCAGTGTTTAATTTTGCAAAGATTTCACTGTTTGGACGTGTTCTTCTACAAGTGTCTGCTTTTGTGTGCGCATTCAGCTGATATAAGGCTGTTTACGGATTTTTTAAATTTTTCTGCTGTCCCATAACATAAACCTCACAAATGAAGTTAACATCTTAAAAGATTTAGTTCTGTACACTCACTGTTTGATTTTGCAATGATTTCACTGTTTGGATGTGTTTTTCTATTGGTGTCTGTTTGTGTGCGCATTCAGCTGAGATAAGGCTGTTTCCGGATTTTTTTCATTTTTCTGCTGTCCCATAACATAAACCTCATAAATGAAGTTAACATCTTAAAATATTTAGTTCTGTACCCTTACTGTTTGATTTTGCATTGATTTCACTGTTGGGATGTGTTTTTCTACAAGTGTCTGCTTGTGTGCGCATTCAGCTGAGATAAGGCTGTTTACGGATTTTTTAAATTTTTCTGCTGTCCCATAACATAAACCTCACAAATGAAGTTAACATCTTAAAAGATTTAGTTCTGTACACTCACTGTTTGATTTTTGCAATGATTTCACTGTTTGGATGTGTTTTTCTATTGGTGTCTGTTTGTGTGCGCATTCAGCTGAGATAAGGCTGTTTCCGGATTTTTTTCATTTTTCTGCTGTCCCATAACATAAACCTCACAAATGAAGTTAACATCTTAAAATATTTAGTTCTGTACCCTTACTGTTTGATTTTGCATTGATTTCACTGTTGGAATGTGTTTTTCTACAAGTGTCTGTTTGTGTGCGCATTCAGCTGAGATAAGGCTGTTTCCGGATTTTTTTCATTTTTCTGCTGTCCCATAACATAAACCTCACAAATGAAGTTAACATCTTAAAAGATTTAGTTCTGCACCCTCAGTGTTTGATTTTGCAATGATTTCACTGTTGGGATGTGTTTTTCTACAAGTGTCTGTTTGTGTGCGCATTCAGCTGAGATAAGGCTGTTTACGGATTTTTTTAATTTTTCTGCTGTCCCATAACATAAACCTCACAAATGAAGTTAACATCTTAAAAGATTTAGTTCTGTACACTCACTGTTTGATTTTGCATTGATTTCACTGTTTGGATGTGTTTTTCTATTGGTGTTTGTTTGTGTGCGCATACAGCTGAGATAAGGCTGTTTCCGGATTTTTTTCATTTTTCTGCTGTCCCATAACATAAACCTCACAAATGAACTTAACATCTTATAAGATATACTTCTTTACCCTCAGTGTTTGATTTTGCAATGATTTCACTGTTTGGATGTGTTTTTCTATTGAAGTCTGTTTGTGTGCGCATTCAGCTGAGATAAGGCTGTTTCCGGATTTTTTTTAATTTTTCTTCTGTCCCATAACATAAACCTCACAAATGAAGTTAACATCTTAAAATATTTAGTTCTGTACCCTCAGTGTTTGATTTTGCAATGGTTTCACTGTTGGGATGTGTTTTTCTACAAGTGTCTGTTTGTGTGCGCATTCAGCTGAGATAAGGCTGTTTACGGATTTTTTTAATTTTTCTGCTGTCCCATAACATAAACCTCACAAATGAAGTTAACATCTTAAAAGATTTAGTTCTGTACACTCACTGTTTGATTTTGCATTGATTTCACTGTTTGGGTGTGTTTTTCTATTGGTGTCTGTTTGTGTGCGCATACAGCTGAGATAAGGCTGTTTCCGGATTTTTTTCATTTTTCTGCTGTCCCATAACATAAACCTCATAAATGAAGTTAACATCTTAAAATATTTAGTTCTGTACCCTTACTGTTTGATTTTGCATTGATTTCACTGTTGGGATGTGTTTTTGTACAAGTGTCTGCTTGTGTGCGCATTCAGCTGAGATAAGGCTGTTTACGGATTTTTTTAATTTTTCTGCTGTCCCATAACATAAACCTCACAAATGAAGTTAACATCTTAAAAGATTTAGTTCTGTACACTCACTGTTTGATTTTGCATTGATTTCACTGTTTGGATGTGTTTTTCTATTGGTGTCTGTTTGTGTGCGCATACAGCTGAGATAAGGCTGTTTTCGGATTTTTTTCATTTTTCTACTTTCCCATAATATAAACCTAACAAATGAACTTAACATCTTATAAGATATACTTCTTTACCCTCAGTGTTTAATTTTGCAAAGATTTCACTGTTTGGATGTGTTTTTCTATTGGTGTCTGTTTGTGTGCGCATTCAGCTGAGATAAGGCTGTTTACGGATTTTTTTCATTTTTCTGCTGTCCCATAACATAAACCTCACAAATGAAGTTAACATCTTAAAATATTTAGTTCTGTACCCTTACTGTTTGATTTTGCATTGATTTCACTGTTGGAATGTGTTTTTCTACAAGTGTCTGCTTGTGTGCGCATTCAGCTGAGATAAGGCTGTTTACGGATTATTTTCATTTTTCTGCTGTCCCATAACATAAACCTCACAAATGAACTTAACATCTTATAAGATATACTTCTTTACCCTCAGTGTTTAATTTTGCAAAGATTTCACTGTTTGGACGTGTTCTTCTACAAGTGTCTGCTTTTGTGTGCGCATTCAGCTGATATAAGGCTGTTTACGGATTTTTTAAATTTTTCTGCTGTCCCATAACATAAACCTCACAAATGAAGTTAACATCTTAAAAGATTTAGTTCTGTACACTCACTGTTTGATTTTGCAATGATTTCACTGTTTGGATGTGTTTTTCTATTGGTGTCTGTTTGTGTGCGCATTCAGCTGAGATAAGGCTGTTTCCGGATTTTTTTCATTTTTCTGCTGTCCCATAACATAAACCTCATAAATGAAGTTAACATCTTAAAATATTTAGTTCTGTACCCTTACTGTTTGATTTTGCATTGATTTCACTGTTGGGATGTGTTTTTCTACAAGTGTCTGCTTGTGTGCGCATTCAGCTGAGATAAGGCTGTTTACGGATTTTTTAAATTTTTCTGCTGTCCCATAACATAAACCTCACAAATGAAGTTAACATCTTAAAAGATTTAGTTCTGTACACTCACTGTTTGATTTTTGCAATGATTTCACTGTTTGGATGTGTTTTTCTATTGGTGTCTGTTTGTGTGCGCATTCAGCTGAGATAAGGCTGTTTCCGGATTTTTTTCATTTTTCTGCTGTCCCATAACATAAACCTCACAAATGAAGTTAACATCTTAAAATATTTAGTTCTGTACCCTTACTGTTTGATTTTGCATTGATTTCACTGTTGGAATGTGTTTTTCTACAAGTGTCTGCTTGTGTGCGCATTCAGCTGAGATAAGGCTGTTTACGGATTATTTTCATTTTTCTGCTGTCCCATAACATAAACCTCACAAATGAACTTAACATCTTATAAGATATACTTCTTTACCCTCAGTGTTTAATTTTGCAAAGATTTCACTGTTTGGACGTGTTCTTCTACAAGTGTCTGCTTTTGTGTGCGCATTCAGCTGATATAAGGCTGTTTACGGATTTTTTAAATTTTTCTGCTGTCCCATAACATAAACCTCACAAATGAAGTTAACATCTTAAAAGATTTAGTTCTGTACACTCACTGTTTGATTTTGCAATGATTTCACTGTTTGGATGTGTTTTTCTATTGGTGTCTGTTTGTGTGCGCATTCAGCTGAGATAAGGCTGTTTCCGGATTTTTTTCATTTTTCTGCTGTCCCATAACATAAACCTCATAAATGAAGTTAACATCTTAAAATATTTAGTTCTGTACCCTTACTGTTTGATTTTGCATTGATTTCACTGTTGGGATGTGTTTTTCTACAAGTGTCTGCTTGTGTGCGCATTCAGCTGAGATAAGGCTGTTTACGGATTTTTTTAATTTTTCTGCTGTCCCATAACATAAACCTCACAAATGAAGTTAACATCTTAAAAGATTTAGTTCTGTACACTCACTGTTTGATTTTGCATTGATTTCACTGTTTGGATGTGTTTTTCTATTGGTGTTTGTTTGTGTGCGCATACAGCTGAGATAAGGCTGTTTCCGGATTTTTTTCATTTTTCTGCTGTCCCATAACATAAACCTCACAAATGAACTTAACATCTTATAAGATATACTTCTTTACCCTCAGTGTTTGATTTTGCAATGATTTCACTGTTTGGATGTGTTTTTCTATTGAAGTCTGTTTGTGTGCGCATTCAGCTGAGATAAGGCTGTTTCCGGATTTTTTTTAATTTTTCTTCTGTCCCATAACATAAACCTCACAAATGAAGTTAACATCTTAAAATATTTAGTTCTGTACCCTCAGTGTTTGATTTTGCAATGGTTTCACTGTTGGGATGTGTTTTTCTACAAGTGTCTGTTTGTGTGCGCATTCAGCTGAGATAAGGCTGTTTACGGATTTTTTTAATTTTTCTGCTGTCCCATAACATAAACCTCACAAATGAAGTTAACATCTTAAAAGATTTAGTTCTGTACACTCACTGTTTGATTTTGCATTGATTTCACTGTTTGGGTGTGTTTTTCTATTGGTGTCTGTTTGTGTGCGCATACAGCTGAGATAAGGCTGTTTCCGGATTTTTTTCATTTTTCTGCTGTCCCATAACATAAACCTCATAAATGAAGTTAACATCTTAAAATATTTAGTTCTGTACCCTTACTGTTTGATTTTGCATTGATTTCACTGTTGGGATGTGTTTTTGTACAAGTGTCTGCTTGTGTGCGCATTCAGCTGAGATAAGGCTGTTTACGGATTTTTTTAATTTTTCTGCTGTCCCATAACATAAACCTCACAAATGAAGTTAACATCTTAAAAGATTTAGTTCTGTACACTCACTGTTTGATTTTGCATTGATTTCACTGTTTGGATGTGTTTTTCTATTGGTGTCTGTTTGTGTGCGCATACAGCTGAGATAAGGCTGTTTTCGGATTTTTTTCATTTTTCTACTTTCCCATAATATAAACCTAACAAATGAACTTAACATCTTATAAGATATACTTCTTTACCCTCAGTGTTTAATTTTGCAAAGATTTCACTGTTTGGATGTGTTTTTCTATTGGTGTCTGTTTGTGTGCGCATTCAGCTGAGATAAGGCTGTTTACGGATTTTTTTCATTTTTCTGCTGTCCCATAACATAAACCTCACAAATGAAGTTAACATCTTAAAATATTTAGTTCTGTACCCTTACTGTTTGATTTTGCATTGATTTCACTGTTGGAATGTGTTTTTCTACAAGTGTCTGCTTGTGTGCGCATTCAGCTGAGATAAGGCTGTTTACGGATTATTTTCATTTTTCTGCTGTCCCATAACATAAACCTCACAAATGAACTTAACATCTTATAAGATATACTTCTTTACCCTCAGTGTTTAATTTTGCAAAGATTTCACTGTTTGGACGTGTTCTTCTACAAGTGTCTGCTTTTGTGTGCGCATTCAGCTGATATAAGGCTGTTTACGGATTTTTTAAATTTTTCTGCTGTCCCATAACATAAACCTCACAAATGAAGTTAACATCTTAAAAGATTTAGTTCTGTACACTCACTGTTTGATTTTGCAATGATTTCACTGTTTGGATGTGTTTTTCTATTGGTGTCTGTTTGTGTGCGCATTCAGCTGAGATAAGGCTGTTTCCGGATTTTTTTCATTTTTCTGCTGTCCCATAACATAAACCTCATAAATGAAGTTAACATCTTAAAATATTTAGTTCTGTACCCTTACTGTTTGATTTTGCATTGATTTCACTGTTGGGATGTGTTTTTCTACAAGTGTCTGCTTGTGTGCGCATTCAGCTGAGATAAGGCTGTTTACGGATTTTTTAAATTTTTCTGCTGTCCCATAACATAAACCTCACAAATGAAGTTAACATCTTAAAAGATTTAGTTCTGTACACTCACTGTTTGATTTTTGCAATGATTTCACTGTTTGGATGTGTTTTTCTATTGGTGTCTGTTTGTGTGCGCATTCAGCTGAGATAAGGCTGTTTCCGGATTTTTTTCATTTTTCTGCTGTCCCATAACATAAACCTCACAAATGAAGTTAACATCTTAAAATATTTAGTTCTGTACCCTTACTGTTTGATTTTGCATTGATTTCACTGTTGGAATGTGTTTTTCTACAAGTGTCTGCTTGTGTGCGCATTCAGCTGAGATAAGGCTGTTTACGGATTATTTTCATTTTTCTGCTGTCCCATAACATAAACCTCACAAATGAACTTAACATCTTATAAGATATACTTCTTTACCCTCAGTGTTTAATTTTGCAAAGATTTCACTGTTTGGACGTGTTCTTCTACAAGTGTCTGCTTTTGTGTGCGCATTCAGCTGATATAAGGCTGTTTACGGATTTTTTAAATTTTTCTGCTGTCCCATAACATAAACCTCACAAATGAAGTTAACATCTTAAAAGATTTAGTTCTGTACACTCACTGTTTGATTTTGCAATGATTTCACTGTTTGGATGTGTTTTTCTATTGGTGTCTGTTTGTGTGCGCATTCAGCTGAGATAAGGCTGTTTCCGGATTTTTTTCATTTTTCTGCTGTCCCATAACATAAACCTCATAAATGAAGTTAACATCTTAAAATATTTAGTTCTGTACCCTTACTGTTTGATTTTGCATTGATTTCACTGTTGGGATGTGTTTTTCTACAAGTGTCTGCTTGTGTGCGCATTCAGCTGAGATAAGGCTGTTTACGGATTTTTTTAATTTTTCTGCTGTCCCATAACATAAACCTCACAAATGAAGTTAACATCTTAAAAGATTTAGTTCTGTACACTCACTGTTTGATTTTGCAATGATTTCACTGTTTGGATGTGTTTTTCTATTGGTGTCTGTTTGTGTGCGCATACAGCTGAGATAAGGCTGTTTTCGGATTTTTTTAATTTTTCTGCTGTCCCATAACATAAACCTCACAAATGAAGTTAACATCTTAAAAGATTTAGTTCTGTACCCTCAGTGTTTGATTTTGCAATGATTTCACTGTTTGGATCTGTTTTTCTATTGGTGTCTGTTTGTGTGCGCATTCAGCTGAGATAAGGCTGTTTCCGGATTTTTTTCATTTTTCTGCTGTCCCATAACATAAACCTCACAAATGAAGTTAACATCTTAAAAGATTTAGTTCTGCACCCTCAGTGTTTGATTTTGCAATGATTTCACTGTTGGGATGTGTTTTTCTACAAGTGTCTGTTTGTGTGCGCATTCAGCTGAGATAAGGCTGTTTACGGATTTTTTTAATTTTTCTGCTGTCCCATAACATAAACCTCACAAATGAAGTTAACATCTTAAAAGATTTAGTTCTGTACACTCACTGTTTGATTTTGCATTGATTTCACTGTTTGGATGTGTTTTTCTATTGGTGTTTGTTTGTGTGCGCATACAGCTGAGATAAGGCTGTTTCCGGATTTTTTTCATTTTTCTGCTGTCCCATAACATAAACCTCACAAATGAACTTAACATCTTATAAGATATACTTCTTTACCCTCAGTGTTTGATTTTGCAATGATTTCACTGTTTGGATGTGTTTTTCTATTGAAGTCTGTTTGTGTGCGCATTCAGCTGAGATAAGGCTGTTTCCGGATTTTTTTTAATTTTTCTTCTGTCCCATAACATAAACCTCACAAATGAAGTTAACATCTTAAAATATTTAGTTCTGTACCCTCAGTGTTTGATTTTGCAATGGTTTCACTGTTGGGATGTGTTTTTCTACAAGTGTCTGTTTGTGTGCGCATTCAGCTGAGATAAGGCTGTTTACGGATTTTTTTAATTTTTCTGCTGTCCCATAACATAAACCTCACAAATGAAGTTAACATCTTAAAAGATTTAGTTCTGTACACTCACTGTTTGATTTTGCATTGATTTCACTGTTTGGGTGTGTTTTTCTATTGGTGTCTGTTTGTGTGCGCATACAGCTGAGATAAGGCTGTTTCCGGATTTTTTTCATTTTTCTGCTGTCCCATAACATAAACCTCATAAATGAAGTTAACATCTTAAAATATTTAGTTCTGTACCCTTACTGTTTGATTTTGCATTGATTTCACTGTTGGGATGTGTTTTTGTACAAGTGTCTGCTTGTGTGCGCATTCAGCTGAGATAAGGCTGTTTACGGATTTTTTTAATTTTTCTGCTGTCCCATAACATAAACCTCACAAATGAAGTTAACATCTTAAAAGATTTAGTTCTGTACACTCACTGTTTGATTTTGCATTGATTTCACTGTTTGGATGTGTTTTTCTATTGGTGTCTGTTTGTGTGCGCATACAGCTGAGATAAGGCTGTTTTCGGATTTTTTTCATTTTTCTACTTTCCCATAATATAAACCTAACAAATGAACTTAACATCTTATAAGATATACTTCTTTACCCTCAGTGTTTAATTTTGCAAAGATTTCACTGTTTGGATGTGTTTTTCTATTGGTGTCTGTTTGTGTGCGCATTCAGCTGAGATAAGGCTGTTTACGGATTTTTTTAATTTTTCTGCTGTCCCATAACATAAACCTCACAAATGAAGTTAACATCTTAAAAGATTTAGTTCTGTACACTCACTGTTTGATTTTGCATTGATTTCACTGTTTGGATGTGTTTTTCTATTGGTGTTTGTTTGTGTGCGCATACAGCTGAGATAAGGCTGTTTCCGGATTTTTTTCATTTTTCTGCTGTCCCATAACATAAACCTCACAAATGAACTTAACATCTTATAAGATATACTTCTTTACCCTCAGTGTTTGATTTTGCAATGATTTCACTGTTTGGATGTGTTTTTCTATTGAAGTCTGTTTGTGTGCGCATTCAGCTGAGATAAGGCTGTTTCCGGATTTTTTTTAATTTTTCTTCTGTCCCATAACATAAACCTCACAAATGAAGTTAACATCTTAAAATATTTAGTTCTGTACCCTCAGTGTTTGATTTTGCAATGGTTTCACTGTTGGGATGTGTTTTTCTACAAGTGTCTGTTTGTGTGCGCATTCAGCTGAGATAAGGCTGTTTACGGATTTTTTTAATTTTTCTGCTGTCCCATAACATAAACCTCACAAATGAAGTTAACATCTTAAAAGATTTAGTTCTGTACACTCACTGTTTGATTTTGCATTGATTTCACTGTTTGGGTGTGTTTTTCTATTGGTGTCTGTTTGTGTGCGCATACAGCTGAGATAAGGCTGTTTCCGGATTTTTTTCATTTTTCTGCTGTCCCATAACATAAACCTCATAAATGAAGTTAACATCTTAAAATATTTAGTTCTGTACCCTTACTGTTTGATTTTGCATTGATTTCACTGTTGGGATGTGTTTTTGTACAAGTGTCTGCTTGTGTGCGCATTCAGCTGAGATAAGGCTGTTTACGGATTTTTTTAATTTTTCTGCTGTCCCATAACATAAACCTCACAAATGAAGTTAACATCTTAAAAGATTTAGTTCTGTACACTCACTGTTTGATTTTGCATTGATTTCACTGTTTGGATGTGTTTTTCTATTGGTGTCTGTTTGTGTGCGCATACAGCTGAGATAAGGCTGTTTTCGGATTTTTTTCATTTTTCTACTTTCCCATAATATAAACCTAACAAATGAACTTAACATCTTATAAGATATACTTCTTTACCCTCAGTGTTTAATTTTGCAAAGATTTCACTGTTTGGATGTGTTTTTCTATTGGTGTCTGTTTGTGTGCGCATTCAGCTGAGATAAGGCTGTTTACGGATTTTTTTAATTTTTCTGCTGTCCCATAACATAAACCTCACAAATGAAGTTAACATCTTAAAAGATTTAGTTCTGTACACTCACTGTTTGATTTTGCATTGATTTCACTGTTTGGATGTGTTTTTCTATTGGTGTTTGTTTGTGTGCGCATACAGCTGAGATAAGGCTGTTTCCGGATTTTTTTCATTTTTCTGCTGTCCCATAACATAAACCTCACAAATGAACTTAACATCTTATAAGATATACTTCTTTACCCTCAGTGTTTGATTTTGCAATGATTTCACTGTTTGGATGTGTTTTTCTATTGAAGTCTGTTTGTGTGCGCATTCAGCTGAGATAAGGCTGTTTCCGGATTTTTTTTAATTTTTCTTCTGTCCCATAACATAAACCTCACAAATGAAGTTAACATCTTAAAATATTTAGTTCTGTACCCTCAGTGTTTGATTTTGCAAT
Source organism: Solea solea (assembly GCF_958295425.1). NCBI lineage: Eukaryota > Metazoa > Chordata > Actinopteri > Pleuronectiformes > Soleidae > Solea > Solea solea. The sequence goes on along the minus strand of NC_081140.1, from coordinate 689,273 downwards.
GGTTTCACTGTTGGGATGTGTTTTTCTACAAGTGTCTGTTTGTGTGCGCATTCAGCTGAGATAAGGCTGTTTACGGATTTTTTTAATTTTTCTGCTGTCCCATAACATAAACCTCACAAATGAAGTTAACATCTTAAAAGATTTAGTTCTGTACACTCACTGTTTGATTTTGCATTGATTTCACTGTTTGGGTGTGTTTTTCTATTGGTGTCTGTTTGTGTGCGCATACAGCTGAGATAAGGCTGTTTCCGGATTTTTTTCATTTTTCTGCTGTCCCATAACATAAACCTCATAAATGAAGTTAACATCTTAAAATATTTAGTTCTGTACCCTTACTGTTTGATTTTGCATTGATTTCACTGTTGGGATGTGTTTTTGTACAAGTGTCTGCTTGTGTGCGCATTCAGCTGAGATAAGGCTGTTTACGGATTTTTTTAATTTTTCTGCTGTCCCATAACATAAACCTCACAAATGAAGTTAACATCTTAAAAGATTTAGTTCTGTACACTCACTGTTTGATTTTGCATTGATTTCACTGTTTGGATGTGTTTTTCTATTCGTGTCTGTTTGTGTGCGCATACAGCTGAGATAAGGCTGTTTTCGGATTTTTTTCATTTTTCTACTTTCCCATAATATAAACCTAACAAATGAACTTAACATCTTATAAGATATACTTCTTTACCCTCAGTGTTTAATTTTGCAAAGATTTCACTGTTTGGATGTGTTTTTCTATTGGTGTCTGTTTGTGTGCGCATTCAGCTGAGATAAGGCTGTTTACGGATTTTTTTAATTTTTCTGCTGTCCCATAACATAAACCTCACAAATGAAGTTAACATCTTAAAAGATTTAGTTCTGTACACTCACTGTTTGATTTTGCATTGATTTCACTGTTTGGATGTGTTTTTCTATTGGTGTTTGTTTGTGTGCGCATACAGCTGAGATAAGGCTGTTTCCGGATTTTTTTCATTTTTCTGCTGTCCCATAACATAAACCTCACAAATGAACTTAACATCTTATAAGATATACTTCTTTACCCTCAGTGTTTGATTTTGCAATGATTTCACTGTTTGGATGTGTTTTTCTATTGAAGTCTGTTTGTGTGCGCATTCAGCTGAGATAAGGCTGTTTCCGGATTTTTTTTAATTTTTCTTCTGTCCCATAACATAAACCTCACAAATGAAGTTAACATCTTAAAATATTTAGTTCTGTACCCTCAGTGTTTGATTTTGCAATGGTTTCACTGTTGGGATGTGTTTTTCTACAAGTGTCTGTTTGTGTGCGCATTCAGCTGAGATAAGGCTGTTTACGGATTTTTTTAATTTTTCTGCTGTCCCATAACATAAACCTCACAAATGAAGTTAACATCTTAAAAGATTTAGTTCTGTACACTCACTGTTTGATTTTGCATTGATTTCACTGTTTGGGTGTGTTTTTCTATTGGTGTCTGTTTGTGTGCGCATACAGCTGAGATAAGGCTGTTTCCGGATTTTTTTCATTTTTCTGCTGTCCCATAACATAAACCTCATAAATGAAGTTAACATCTTAAAATATTTAGTTCTGTACCCTTACTGTTTGATTTTGCATTGATTTCACTGTTGGGATGTGTTTTTGTACAAGTGTCTGCTTGTGTGCGCATTCAGCTGAGATAAGGCTGTTTACGGATTTTTTTAATTTTTCTGCTGTCCCATAACATAAACCTCACAAATGAAGTTAACATCTTAAAAGATTTAGTTCTGTACACTCACTGTTTGATTTTGCATTGATTTCACTGTTTGGATGTGTTTTTCTATTCGTGTCTGTTTGTGTGCGCATACAGCTGAGATAAGGCTGTTTTCGGATTTTTTTCATTTTTCTACTTTCCCATAATATAAACCTAACAAATGAACTTAACATCTTATAAGATATACTTCTTTACCCTCAGTGTTTAATTTTGCAAAGATTTCACTGTTTGGATGTGTTTTTCTATTGGTGTCTGTTTGTGTGCGCATTCAGCTGAGATAAGGCTGTTTACGGATTTTTTTCATTTTTCTGCTGTCCCATAACATAAACCTCACAAATGAAGTTAACATCTTAAAATATTTAGTTCTGTACCCTTACTGTTTGATTTTGCATTGATTTCACTGTTGGAATGTGTTTTTCTACAAGTGTCTGCTTGTGTGCGCATTCAGCTGAGATAAGGCTGTTTACGGATTATTTTCATTTTTCTGCTGTCCCATAACATAAACCTCACAAATGAACTTAACATCTTATAAGATATACTTCTTTACCCTCAGTGTTTAATTTTGCAAAGATTTCACTGTTTGGACGTGTTCTTCTACAAGTGTCTGCTTTTGTGTGCGCATTCAGCTGATATAAGGCTGTTTACGGATTTTTTAAATTTTTCTGCTGTCCCATAACATAAACCTCACAAATGAAGTTAACATCTTAAAAGATTTAGTTCTGTACACTCACTGTTTGATTTTGCAATGATTTCACTGTTTGGATGTGTTTTTCTATTGGTGTCTGTTTGTGTGCGCATTCAGCTGAGATAAGGCTGTTTCCGGATTTTTTTCATTTTTCTGCTGTCCCATAACATAAACCTCATAAATGAAGTTAACATCTTAAAATATTTAGTTCTGTACCCTTACTGTTTGATTTTGCATTGATTTCACTGTTGGGATGTGTTTTTCTACAAGTGTCTGCTTGTGTGCGCATTCAGCTGAGATAAGGCTGTTTACGGATTTTTTAAATTTTTCTGCTGTCCCATAACATAAACCTCACAAATGAAGTTAACATCTTAAAAGATTTAGTTCTGTACACTCACTGTTTGATTTTTGCAATGATTTCACTGTTTGGATGTGTTTTTCTATTGGTGTCTGTTTGTGTGCGCATTCAGCTGAGATAAGGCTGTTTCCGGATTTTTTTCATTTTTCTGCTGTCCCATAACATAAACCTCACAAATGAAGTTAACATCTTAAAATATTTAGTTCTGTACCCTTACTGTTTGATTTTGCATTGATTTCACTGTTGGAATGTGTTTTTCTACAAGTGTCTGCTTGTGTGCGCATTCAGCTGAGATAAGGCTGTTTACGGATTATTTTCATTTTTCTGCTGTCCCATAACATAAACCTCACAAATGAACTTAACATCTTATAAGATATACTTCTTTACCCTCAGTGTTTAATTTTGCAAAGATTTCACTGTTTGGACGTGTTCTTCTACAAGTGTCTGCTTTTGTGTGCGCATTCAGCTGATATAAGGCTGTTTACGGATTTTTTAAATTTTTCTGCTGTCCCATAACATAAACCTCACAAATGAAGTTAACATCTTAAAAGATTTAGTTCTGTACACTCACTGTTTGATTTTGCAATGATTTCACTGTTTGGATGTGTTTTTCTATTGGTGTCTGTTTGTGTGCGCATTCAGCTGAGATAAGGCTGTTTCCGGATTTTTTTCATTTTTCTGCTGTCCCATAACATAAACCTCACAAATGAACTTAACATCTTATAAGATATACTTCTTTACCCTCAGTGTTTGATTTTGCAATGATTTCACTGTTTGGATGTGTTTTTCTATTGAAGTCTGTTTGTGTGCGCATTCAGCTGAGATAAGGCTGTTTCCGGATTTTTTTTAATTTTTCTTCTGTCCCATAACATAAACCTCACAAATGAAGTTAACATCTTAAAATATTTAGTTCTGTACCCTCAGTGTTTGATTTTGCAATGGTTTCACTGTTGGGATGTGTTTTTCTACAAGTGTCTGTTTGTGTGCGCATTCAGCTGAGATAAGGCTGTTTACGGATTTTTTTAATTTTTCTGCTGTCCCATAACATAAACCTCACAAATGAAGTTAACATCTTAAAAGATTTAGTTCTGTACACTCACTGTTTGATTTTGCATTGATTTCACTGTTTGGGTGTGTTTTTCTATTGGTGTCTGTTTGTGTGCGCATACAGCTGAGATAAGGCTGTTTCCGGATTTTTTTCATTTTTCTGCTGTCCCATAACATAAACCTCATAAATGAAGTTAACATCTTAAAATATTTAGTTCTGTACCCTTACTGTTTGATTTTGCATTGATTTCACTGTTGGGATGTGTTTTTGTACAAGTGTCTGCTTGTGTGCGCATTCAGCTGAGATAAGGCTGTTTACGGATTTTTTTAATTTTTCTGCTGTCCCATAACATAAACCTCACAAATGAAGTTAACATCTTAAAAGATTTAGTTCTGTACACTCACTGTTTGATTTTGCAATGATTTCACTGTTTGGATGTGTTTTTCTATTGGTGTCTGTTTGTGTGCGCATTCAGCTGAGATAAGGCTGTTTCCGGATTTTTTTCATTTTTCTGCTGTCCCATAACATAAACCTCATAAATGAAGTTAACATCTTAAAATATTTAGTTCTGTACCCTCAGTGTTTGATTTTGCAATGGTTTCACTGTTGGGATGTGTTTTTCTACAAGTGTCTGTTTGTGTGCGCATTCAGCTGAGATAAGGCTGTTTACGGATTTGTTTAATTTTTCTGCTGTCCCATAACATAAACCTCACAAATGAAGTTAACATCTTAAAAGATTTAGTTCTGTACACTCACTGTTTGATTTTGCATTGATTTCACTGTTTGGATGTGTTTTTCTATTGGTGTCTGTTTGTGTGCGCATACAGCTGAGATAAGGCTGTTTTCGGATTTTTTTCATTTTTCTACTTTCCCATAATATAAACCTAACAAATGAACTTAACATCTTATAAGATATACTTCTTTACCCTCAGTGTTTAATTTTGCAAAGATTTCACTGTTTGGATGTGTTTTTCTATTGGTGTCTGTTTGTGTGCGCATTCAGCTGAGATAAGGCTGTTTACGGATTTTTTTCATTTTTCTGCTGTCCCATAACATAAACCTCACAAATGAAGTTAACATCTTAAAAGATTTAGTTCTGCACCCTCAGTGTTTGATTTTGCAATGATTTCACTGTTGGGATGTGTTTTTCTATTGGTGTCTGTTTGTGTGCGCATTCAGCTGAGATAAGGCTGTTTCCGGATTTTTTTCATTTTTCTGCTGTCCCATAACATAAACCTCACAAATGAAGTTAACATCTTAAAAGATTTAGTTCTGTACACTCACTGTTTGATTTTGCAATGATTTCACTGTTTGGATGTGTTTTTCTATTGGTGTCTGTTTGTGTGCGCATTCAGCTGAGATAAGGCTGTTTCCGGATTTTTTTCATTTTTCTGCTGTCCCATAACATAAACCTCACAAATGAAGTTAACATCTTAAAATATTTAGTTCTGTACCCTTACTGTTTGATTTTGCATTGATTTCACTGTTGGGATGTGTTTTTCTACAAGTGTCTGCTTGTGTGCGCATTCAGCTGAGATAAGGCTGTTTCCGGATTTTTTTCATTTTTCTGCTGTCCCATAACATAAACCTCACAAATGAAGTTAACATCTTAAAAGATTTAGTTCTGTACCCTCAGTGTTTGATTTTGCAATGATTTCACTGTTGGGATGTGTTTTTCTACAAGTGTCTGTTTGTGTGCGCATTCAGCTGAGATAAGGCTGTTTACGGATTTTTTTAATTTTTCTGCTGTCCCATAACATAAACCTCACAAATGAAGTTAACATCTTAAAAGATTTAGTTCTGTACACTCACTGTTTGATTTTGCATTGATTTCACTGTTGGGATGTGTTTTTCTACAAGTGTCTGCTTGTGTGCGCATTCAGCTGAGAAAAGGCTGTTTACGGATTTTTTTAATTTTTCTGCTGTCCCATAACATGAAACCTCACAAATGAAGTTAACATCTTAAAAGATTTAGTTCTGTACCCTCAGTGTTTGATTTTGCAATGATTTCACTGTTGGGATGTGTTTTTCTACAAGTGTCTGTTTGTGTGCGCATTAAGCTGAGATAAGGCTGTTTACGGATTTTTTTCATTTTTCTGCTGTCCCATAACATAAACCTCACAAATGAACTGAACATCTTATAAGATATACTTCTTTACCCTCAGTGTTTGATTTTGCAATGATTTCACTGTTTGGATGTGTTTTTCTATTGAAGTCTGTTTGTGTGCGCATTCAGCTGAGATAAGGCTGTTTCCGGATTTTTTTAATTTTTCTGCTGTCCCATAACATAAACCTCACAAATGAATTAACATCTTAAAATATTTAGTTCTGTACCCTCACTGTTTGATTTTGCATTGATTTCACTGTTTGGATGTGTTTTTCTATTGGTGTCTGTTTGTGTGCGCATTCAGCTGAGATAAGGCTGTTTCCGGATTTTTTTCATTTTTCTGCTGTCCCATAACATAAACCTCACAAATGAAGTTAACATCTTAAAAGATTTAGTTCTGTACCCTCAGTGTTTGATTTTGCAATGATTTCACTGTTGGGATGTGTTTTTCTACAAGTGTCTGTTTGTGTGCGCATTAAGCTGAGATAAGGCTGTTTACGGATTTTTTTCATTTTTCTGCTGTCCCATAACATAAACCTCACAAATGAAGTTAACATCTTAAAAGATTTAGTTCTGTACACTCACTGTTTGATTTTGCAATGATTTCACTGTTTGGATGTGTTTTTCTATTGGTGTCTGTTTGTGTGCGCATTCAGCTGAGATAAGGCTGTTTCCGGATTTTTTTCATTTTTCTGCTGTCCCATAACATAAACCTCACAAATGAAGTTAACATCTTAAAAGATTTAGTTCTGCACCCTCAGTGTTTGATTTTGCAATGATTTCACTGTTGGGATGTGTTTTTCTACAAGTGTCTGTTTGTGTGCGCATTCAGCTGAGATAAGGCTGTTTACGGATTTTTTTAATTTTTCTGCTGTCCCATAACATAAACCTCACAAATGAAGTTAACATCTTAAAAGATTTAGTTCTGTACACTCACTGTTTGATTTTGCATTGATTTCACTGTTTGGATGTGTTTTTCTATTGGTGTCTGTTTGTGTGCGTATACAGCTGAGATAAGGCTGTAAAATTCAAACGTAAGAAAGGTGGGAAACTGTCTTTTCTTCAATAATTCCTAAAGGCAATGAGCCCGGAGGCTGATTTCTCCATATGTGTATCAGGGACTCCTGGCTGATCCAGGGTGCCGAGTTTCAGACCTGTGCAACCTTTGGAAAGGTCAAAGGTCAGCCGCTCTGGTGTGTTTTTTGTAATAATTCCTAAAGGCATTGAGCCAGGAGTCTGATTTTTCCGTATGTGTATCAGGGATTTAGGCTTATCCCGGGTGCCGAGTTTCAGACCTGTGCAACCTTCGGAAAGGTCAATGGTCAGCCGTTCGGGTGTGTTTTTTGTAATAATTCCTAAAGGCATTCAGCCAGTGGTCTGATTTTTCCGTATCTGTATCAGGGACTAAGGCTTATCCAGGGTGCCAAGTTTCAGACCCGTGCAACCTTTGGAAAGGTCAAAGGTCAGCCGTTCGGGTGTGTTTTTTGTAATAATTCCTAAAGGCATTGAGCCAGGAGTCTGATTTTTCCGTATGTGTATCAGGGATTTAGTCTTATCCCGGTAGCCGAGTTTCAGACCTGTGCAACCTTCGGAAAGGTCAATGGTCAGCCGTTCGGGTGTGTTTTTTGTAATAATTCCTAAAGGCATTGAGTCAGGAGTCTGATCTTTCCGTATGTGTATCAGGGATTTAGGCTTATCCAGGGTGCCAAGTTTCAGACCCGTGCAACCTTTGGAAAGGTCAAAGGTCAGCCGTTCGGGTGTGTTTTTTGTAATAATTCCTAAAGGCCTTAAGCCAGGAGTCTGATTTTTCCGTATGTGTATCAGGGACTAAAGCTTATCCCGGTTGCCGAGTTTCAGACCTGTGCAACCCTCGGAAAGGTCAATGGTCAGCCGTTCGGGTGTTTTTTTTGTAATAATTCCTAAAGGCATTGAGCCAGGAGTCTGATTTTTCCGTATGTGCATCAGGGACTAAGGCTAAGAGAGGAACCTCTTTTGAGCTTTTCTTAATCGTGCATTAATATTTGTAGTATCTCCTAATAAGCAGGTTTGAGGATCTAATGGGAGATGTAGTCCTAGGAGTTTTGTCATAATGCCAGAGAAATCATGCCAGAATGTGTTAAGTTTTGTGCATAACCAAGTGCAGTGTAGGAATGAACCCTCTTCTATACTACATCTAAAGCACAGGTTGGATATCTCAGGTTTATATTTATGTAATTTCTGTGGCGTAAGATAGGTTTGATGAAGAAAGTTATAATAAGTCAGCCTGTATCTAGAAGTAAGAGTGGCAGTTAGACTTTTTTGACACAATTCAGCCCAGAGCTCTGTACCCATTGTCACACCCAAGTCAGACTCCCATTTCTCCCTTGATTTATGTAAACCTGGTTTTGGAGCATCATCCATCAAGAGGGAGTAGACTTTTGCAATAAGACGGGGTGCGTTACCCTCCTGAAGCAGTTTTTCCAGATCGCTGAGCATGGGTAAAGTCATTTCAGATCCCAAAACAGATTTAAGAAATGATCTTAACTGTAAATAACAAAAAAAGTTTCTACTGGACAGATCATATTTCCTCCTTAGGTCCTCAAAAGACATCAGGCATCCATCCTTATAACAGTCCTCCAAATGATGAATCCCTTTCTGGTGCCACGTTTCCAGGATCTTATTATCCACTGACATAGGTATGAGTTCGTTCTGTTTCAATGGTGTCCTGGGTGAAAATATATTTTTTAGTCCAGTATTTTTCCGGACTTCATGCCATGTTTTGATGATATGGGTCAAAACAGGGTTGTCAGTTCTTCTGGAGATGGTTGTAGGTGTCCATTTATAGCTGAAGTCTGCAGGAACCTTTTCTTTAACAGCATACATTCCAATTGAAACCCAAGGTGGGACATTTTCCCTTTCAAATAAAAAAGAAACAAGTCGCATCTGGGCAGCCAAATAATGCTTTTCAAGGTTAGGCAGTCGAAGACCCCCCAGTTTATAATCCCATGTAAGTTTTTCCATTGAAACCCTTGGAGTCTTACCATTCCATATGAATTGTCTAATATGTTTATTCAGGTTTTTAAAAAAGCTGGATGGCACTGGGATTGGTAAGGACTGAAAGAGGTACTGCAGCCTTGGTAATATATTCATTTTAATGCAATTTATTCGGCCGATCAAAGTGATAGGTAAGCTCATCCATTTCTGTAAATCCTCTATTATTCGACTAACTAGTGGTGAGTAGTTGAGTTTGTACACATTTTTAAGGTTGTTATCCACCATAATTCCAAGGTATCTTATCCCGCTTGGAGACCATTTAAATGGACCTCTTTGCTGATGTTCAGTGTAGTCAAAATTTGAAAGTGGAAGAATTTCACATTTATCGTAATTTACCTTATATCCAGAGACATATCCAAATGCATACAAAACGGTTTTCAATTTAGCAAGGGAATCAGATGGTTTTGTTAAATACAGAATTATATCATCTGCCATCAGATTGATTTTATGTATCGTCTGGTCCACTTTCACACCTTTTATCTCTGAATCGTGTCTGATTGTCTCGGCCAGAGGTTCAATAGCTATAACGAAAAGCCCAGGGGATAAGGGACACCCTTGTCTGCTCGATCTACTGAGGGGGAAGACAGTGGACATTTGTCCATTAGTAATTATTCTGGCCTGTGGATTCTTATACAGCATTCTGACCCAATTAATAAAATAGGAGCCAAATCCAAATTTAGATAGAACCTTGAATAGATAGGGCCACTCAAGCCTATCAAAGGCCTTTTCCGCGTCCAGCGTAACGGCTATACTAGGTTCAGTACTGGAGGTTGCCATATGAATAACGTTAAGTAACCTACACATGTTATTGGCAGAGGATCTCTTCTGGATAAAGCCAACCTGGTCTCGGTTTATCAATTTTGGTAAGAATTCACTCAACCTGTTTGCTATAGCTTTAGAAAACAATTTATAATCCGCATTCAAGAGTGAAATTGGTCGGAAAGAGGAGCATTTTAAGGGGTCTTTGTTTTTTTTATGGATCACTGTAATTATAGCCATTGAAAATGAATCAGGGAGGCTTTGTGTTTTAGATGCTAGATTAATTACATCCATAAGGAGAGGTATAAGCAAATCCTTAAACTCTTTATAAAATTCGGGGGGAAACCCATCCTCCCCTGGTGATTTATTAGATTGCAGCGTTGCTAGAGCGTTTTCGATCTCTTTGGAGGTAAATGGTGAATCTAAATACCTCTGGTCGTCTTGACTCAGTTTAGGCAAATCAATATTATTTAAGAATGTATCTATTGTGGACAGATCTTCTGGTGATTCCGACTTGTATAAATTAACATAAACTTTTTAAAAGTTTCATTTATTTCTTTTGGGTTCTGTGTAATACAGCCATGTTCGTCTTCAATTTGGTTAATTGTTTTTGAACTCTCCTCTTTCTTTAATTGCCAGGATAGGACTTTATGAGCCTTCTCCCCCAGTTCGTAGTACCTTTGTTTCGTTCTCAAAATGTCTTTCTCAGCCCTATAAGTGCATAGTGTATTATACTTGAGTTTTCTTTTTACCAATAAACTGTATATCTTCTTATCCCTATGTTGCTGAAAGTCTTTTTCCAGCCCAAGAATTTCTTTTTCAAATTTTTCCACTTCTGCTACATATGATTTTTTAAGTCCTTTTGTATATGAGATTATTTGACCTCTTAAATAAGCTTTTAATGTATCCCATAGTATGAAACTATTAGGGGAAGAAGGACAGTTTGTTTCACAGAATAGTTTGATTTGATCCCTGACAAATTTACAGAAGTCAGGGACCTGTGTATCAGGGATTTAGGCTTATCCCGGGTGCAGAGTTTCAGGCCTGTGCAACCTTCGGAAAGGTCAATGGTCAGCCGTTCCGGTGTGTTTTTTGTAATAATTCCTAAAGGCATTGAGTCAGGAGTCTGATCTTTCCGTATGTGTATCAGGGATTTAGGCTTATCCCCGGTGCAGAGTTTCAGAACTGTGCAACCTTCGGAAAGGTCAATGGTCAGCCGTTCGGATGTGTTTTTTGTAATAATTCCTAAAGGCCTTAAGCCAGGAGTCTGATTTTTCCGTATGTGTATCAGGGACTAAGGCTGATCTAGGGTGCCGCGTTTCAGACCTGTGCAACCTTCGGAAAGGTCAATGGTCAGCCGTTCGGGTGTGTTTTTTGTAATAATTCCTAAAGGCATTGAGCCAGGAGTCTGATTTTTCCGTATGTGTATCAGGGATTTAGGCTTATCCCCGGTGCAGAGTTTCAGACCTGTGCAACCTTCGGAAAGGTCAATGGTCAGCCGTTCAGGTGTGTTTTTTGTAATAATTCCTAAAGGCATTGAGCCAGGAGTCTGATTTTTCCGTATGTGTATCAGGGATTTAGGCTTATCCCGGATGCAGAGTTTCAGACCTGTGTAACCTTCGGAAAGGTCAATGGTCAGCCGTTCGGGTGTGTTTTTTGTAATAATTCCTAAAGGCATTGAGTCAGGAGTCTGTTTTCTCCGTATGTGTATCAGGGACTAAAGCTTATCCCGGTTGCCGAGTTTCAGACCTGTGCAACCTTCGGAAAGGTCAATGGTCAGCCGTTCGGGTGTGTTTTTTGTAATAATTCCTAAAGGCATTGAGTCAGGAGTCTGATCTTTCCGTATGTGTATCAGGGATTTAGGCTTATCCAGGGTGCCAAGTTTCAGACCCGTGCAACCTTTGGAAAGGTCAAAGGTCAGCCGTTCGGGTGTGTTTTTTGTAATAATTCCTAAAGGCCTTAAGCCAGGAGTCTGATTTTTCCGTATGTGTATCAGGGACTAAAGCTTATCCCGGTTGCCGAGTTTCAGACCTGTGCAACCCTCGGAAAGGTCAATGGTCAGCCGTTCGGGTGTTTTTTTTGTAATAATTCCTAAAGGCATTGAGCCAGGAGTCTGATTTTTCCGTATGTGCATCAGGGACTAAGGCTAAGAGAGGAACCTCTTTTGAGCTTTTCTTAATCGTGCATTAATATTTGTAGTATCTCCTAATAAGCAGGTTTGAGGATCTAATGGGAGATGTAGTCCTAGGAGTTTTGTCATAATGCCAGAGAAATCATGCCAGAATGTGTTAAGTTTTGTGCATAACCAAGTGCAGTGTAGGAATGAACCCTCTTCTATACTACATCTAAAGCACAGGTTGGATATCTCAGGTTTATATTTATGTAATTTCTGTGGCGTAAGATAGGTTTGATGAAGAAAGTTATAATAAGTCAGCCTGTATCTAGAAGTAAGAGTGGCAGTTAGACTTTTTTGACACAATTCAGCCCAGAGCTCTGTACCCATTGTCACACCCAAGTCAGACTCCCATTTCTCCCTTGATTTATGTAAACCTGGTTTTGGAGCATCATCCATCAAGAGGGAGTAGACTTTTGCAATAAGACGGGGTGCGTTACCCTCCTGAAGCAGTTTTTCCAGATCGCTGAGCATGGGTAAAGTCATTTCAGATCCCAAAACAGATTTAAGAAATGATCTTAACTGTAAATAACAAAAAAAGTTTCTACTGGACAGATCATATTTCCTCCTTAGGTCCTCAAAAGACATCAGGCATCCATCCTTATAACAGTCCTCCAAATGATGAATCCCTTTCTGGTGCCACGTTTCCAGGATCTTATTATCCACTGACATAGGTATGAGTTCGTTCTGTTTCAATGGTGTCCTGGGTGAAAATATATTTTTTAGTCCAGTATTTTTCCGGACTTCATGCCATGTTTTGATGATATGGGTCAAAACAGGGTTGTCAGTTCTTCTGGAGATGGTTGTAGGTGTCCATTTATAGCTGAAGTCTGCAGGAACCTTTTCTTTAACAGCATACATTCCAATTGAAACCCAAGGTGGGACATTTTCCCTTTCAAATAAAAAAGAAACAAGTCGCATCTGGGCAGCCAAATAATGCTTTTCAAGGTTAGGCAGTCGAAGACCCCCCAGTTTATAATCCCATGTAAGTTTTTCCATTGAAACCCTTGGAGTCTTACCATTCCATATGAATTGTCTAATATGTTTATTCAGGTTTTTAAAAAAGCTGGATGGCACTGGGATTGGTAAGGACTGAAAGAGGTACTGCAGCCTTGGTAATATATTCATTTTAATGCAATTTATTCGGCCGATCAAAGTGATAGGTAAGCTCATCCATTTCTGTAAATCCTCTATTATTCGACTAACTAGTGGTGAGTAGTTGAGTTTGTACACATTTTTAAGGTTGTTATCCACCATAATTCCAAGGTATCTTATCCCGCTTGGAGACCATTTAAATGGACCTCTTTGCTGATGTTCAGTGTAGTCAAAATTTGAAAGTGGAAGAATTTCACATTTATCGTAATTTACCTTATATCCAGAGACATATCCAAATGCATACAAAACGGTTTTCAATTTAGCAAGGGAATCAGATGGTTTTGTTAAATACAGAATTATATCATCTGCCATCAGATTGATTTTATGTATCGTCTGGTCCACTTTCACACCTTTTATCTCTGAATCGTGTCTGATTGTCTCGGCCAGAGGTTCAATAGCTATAACGAAAAGCCCAGGGGATAAGGGACACCCTTGTCTGCTCGATCTACTGAGGGGGAAGACAGTGGACATTTGTCCATTAGTAATTATTCTGGCCTGTGGATTCTTATACAGCATTCTGACCCAATTAATAAAATAGGAGCCAAATCCAAATTTAGATAGAACCTTGAATAGATAGGGCCACTCAAGCCTATCAAAGGCCTTTTCCGCGTCCAGCGTAACGGCTATACTAGGTTCAGTACTGGAGGTTGCCATATGAATAACGTTAAGTAACCTACACATGTTATTGGCAGAGGATCTCTTCTGGATAAAGCCAACCTGGTCTCGGTTTATCAATTTTGGTAAGAATTCACTCAACCTGTTTGCTATAGCTTTAGAAAACAATTTATAATCCGCATTCAAGAGTGAAATTGGTCGGAAAGAGGAGCATTTTAAGGGGTCTTTGTTTTTTTTATGGATCACTGTAATTATAGCCATTGAAAATGAATCAGGGAGGCTTTGTGTTTTAGATGCTAGATTAATTACATCCATAAGGAGAGGTATAAGCAAATCCTTAAACTCTTTATAAAATTCGGGGGGAAACCCATCCTCCCCTGGTGATTTATTAGATTGCAGCGTTGCTAGAGCGTTTTCGATCTCTTTGGAGGTAAATGGTGAATCTAAATACCTCTGGTCGTCTTGACTCAGTTTAGGCAAATCAATATTATTTAAGAATGTATCTATTGTGGACAGATCTTCTGGTGATTCCGACTTGTATAAATTAACATAAACTTTTTAAAAGTTTCATTTATTTCTTTTGGGTTCTGTGTAATACAGCCATGTTCGTCTTCAATTTGGTTAATTGTTTTTGAACTCTCCTCTTTCTTTAATTGCCAGGATAGGACTTTATGAGCCTTCTCCCCCAGTTCGTAGTACCTTTGTTTCGTTCTCAAAATGTCTTTCTCAGCCCTATAAGTGCATAGTGTATTATACTTGAGTTTTCTTTTTACCAATAAACTGTATATCTTCTTATCCCTATGTTGCTGAAAGTCTTTTTCCAGCCCAAGAATTTCTTTTTCAAATTTTTCCACTTCTGCTACATATGATTTTTTAAGTCCTTTTGTATATGAGATTATTTGACCTCTTAAATAAGCTTTTAATGTATCCCATAGTATGAAACTATTAGGGGAAGAAGGACAGTTTGTTTCACAGAATAGTTTGATTTGATCCCTGACAAATTTACAGAAGTCAGGGACCTGTGTATCAGGGATTTAGGCTTATCCCGGGTGCAGAGTTTCAGGCCTGTGCAACCTTCGGAAAGGTCAATGGTCAGCCGTTCCGGTGTGTTTTTTGTAATAATTCCTAAAGGCATTGAGTCAGGAGTCTGATCTTTCCGTATGTGTATCAGGGATTTAGGCTTATCCCCGGTGCAGAGTTTCAGAACTGTGCAACCTTCGGAAAGGTCAATGGTCAGCCGTTCGGATGTGTTTTTTGTAATAATTCCTAAAGGCCTTAAGCCAGGAGTCTGATTTTTCCGTATGTGTATCAGGGACTAAGGCTGATCTAGGGTGCCGCGTTTCAGACCTGTGCAACCTTCGGAAAGGTCAATGGTCAGCCGTTCGGGTGTGTTTTTTGTAATAATTCCTAAAGGCATTGAGCCAGGAGTCTGATTTTTCCGTATGTGTATCAGGGATTTAGGCTTATCCCCGGTGCAGAGTTTCAGACCTGTGCAACCTTCGGAAAGGTCAATGGTCAGCCGTTCAGGTGTGTTTTTTGTAATAATTCCTAAAGGCATTGAGCCAGGAGTCTGATTTTTCCGTATGTGTATCAGGGATTTAGGCTTATCCCGGATGCAGAGTTTCAGACCTGTGTAACCTTCGGAAAGGTCAATGGTCAGCCGTTCGGGTGTGTTTTTTGTAATAATTCCTAAAGGCATTGAGTCAGGAGTCTGTTTTCTCCGTATGTGTATCAGGGACTAAAGCTTATCCCGGTTGCCGAGTTTCAGACCTGTGCAACCTTCGGAAAGGTCAATGGTCAGCCGTTCGGGTGTGTTTTTTGTAATAATTCCTAAAGGCATTGAGCCAGGAGTCTGATTTTTCCGTATGTGTATCAGGGATTTAGGCTTATCCCGGGTGCAGAGTTTCAGGCCTGTGCAACCTTCGGAAAGGTCAATGGTCAGCCGTTCGGGTGTGTTTTTTGTAATAATTCCTAAAGGCATTGAGTCAGGAGTCTGATCTTTCCGTATGTGTATCAGGGACTAAAGATTATCCCGGTAGCCGAGTTTCAGACCTGTGCAACCTTCGGAAAGGTCAATGGTCAGCCATTCGGGTGTGTTTTTTGTAATAATTCCTAAAGGCATTGAGCCAGGAGTCTGATTTTTCCGTATGTGTATCAGGGACTAAGGCTGATCTAGGGTGCCGCGTTTCAGACCTGTGCAACCTTCGGAAAGGTCAATGGTCAGCCGTTCGGGTGTGTTTTTTGTAATAATTCCTAAAGGCATTGAGCCAGGAGTCTGATTTTTCCGTATGTGTATCAGGGATTTAGGCTTATCCCCGGTGCAGAGTTTCAGACCTGTGCAACCTTCGGAAAGGTCAATGGTCAGCCGTTCAGGTGTGTTTTTTGTAATAATTCCTAAAGGCATTGAGCCAGGAGTCTGATTTTTCCGTATGTGTATCAGGGATTTAGGCTTATCCCGGATGCAGAGTTTCAGACCTGTGTAACCTTCGGAAAGGTCAATGGTCAGCCGTTCGGGTGTGTTTTTTGTAATAATTCCTAAAGGCATTGAGTCAGGAGTCTGTTTTCTCCGTATGTGTATCAGGGACTAAAGCTTATCCCGGTTGCCGAGTTTCAGACCTGTGCAACCTTCGGAAAGGTCAATGGTCAGCCGTTCGGGTGTGTTTTTTGTAATAATTCCTAAAGGCATTGAGTCAGGAGTCTGATCTTTCCGTATGTGTATCAGGGACTAAAGATTATCCCGGTAGCCGAGTTTCAGACCTGTGCAACCTTCGGAAAGGTCAATGGTCAGCCATTCGGGTGTGTTTTTTGTAATAATTCCTAAAGGCATTGAGCCAGGAGTCTGATTTTTCCGTATGTGTATCAGGGACTAAGGCTGATCTAGGGTGCCGCGTTTCAGACCTGTGCAACCTTCGGAAAGGTCAATGGTCAGCCGTTCGGGTGTGTTTTTTGAAATAATTCCTAAAGGCATTGAGCCAGGAGTCTGATTTTTCCGTATGTGTATCAGGGATTTAGGCTTATCCCCGGTGCAGAGTTTCAGACCTGTGCAACCTTCGGAAAGGTCAATGGTCAGCCGTTCAGGTGTGTTTTTTGTAATAATTCCTAAAGGCATTGAGCCAGGAGTCTGATTTTTCCGTATGTGTATCAGGGATTTAGGCTTATCCCGGATGCAGAGTTTCAGACCTGTGTAACCTTCGGAAAGGTCAATGGTCAGCCGTTCGGGTGTGTTTTTTGTAATAATTCCTAAAGGCATTGAGTCAGGAGTCTGTTTTCTCCGTATGTGTATCAGGGACTAAAGCTTATCCCGGTTGCCGAGTTTCAGACCTGTGCAACCTTCGGAAAGGTCAATGGTCAGCCGTTCGGGTGTGTTTTTTGTAATAATTCCTAAAGGCATTGAGCCAGGAGTCTGATTTTTCCGTATGTGTATCAGGGATTTAGGCTTATCCCGGGTGCAGAGTTTCAGGCCTGTGCAACCTTCGGAAAGGTCAATGGTCAGCCGTTCGGGTGTGTTTTTTGTAATAATTCCTAAAGGCATTGAGTCAGGAGTCTGATCTTTCCGTATGTGTATCAGGGACTAAAGATTATCCCGGTAGCCGAGTTTCAGACTTGTGCAACCTTCGGAAAGGTCAATGGTCAGCCATTCGGGTGTGTTTTTTGTAATAATTCCTAAAGGCATTGAGCCAGGAGTCTGATTTTTCCGTATGTGTATCAGGGACTAAGGCTAATCTAGGGTGCCGAGTTTCAGACCTGTGTAACCTTCGGAAAGGTCAATGGTCAGCCGTTTAGATTCAAGATTCAAGATTCAAGATTCAAGATTCAAGATTTCTTCATTGTCATACTAACACACATTAGACATGAGGTCAGAACGAAAATCAGTCTCTCCAGAACCCGGTCGGCCCAGCAATAAGAAGAATAAGAAAATAAGAAATAAGAACCAACAGTTTAGCTTAACAAAATATAAATTAAAAGAGATCAAAACTTTAAACCTCTGGAGGTAAGGTGCTGTGCAAAAAAGAATTTGGTGCAAGGGTGTGTACGGTACTGGGGGCATGTGCAAAGTACAGTACGTGGGGGGTGGGGGCAGCAGGGCTATGGGGTTACAGAGAGTTAAGGAGTCTGACAGCTCCAGGGAAGAAGCTGTTCCTCAGTCTCGTAGTGCTGCTCTTGATGCTCCGTAGCCTCCTGCCTGAGGGGAGGGGGGTGAACAGTGTGTGTGCCGGGTGAGTGGGATCTCTCATGATGCAGGTAGCCCTTTTCCTGCATCTGGAGGTGAAGATGTCCGTGATGGTGGGGAGGCTGCTGCCCACGGTTCTCTGTGCAGCTTTCACCACTCTGCTGCAGAGCAGCTGCCGTGCCACACAGTGATGCAGGAGCACAGGACACTCTCCACTACACATCTGTAGAAGGTGATAAGGGCTGACCTTCCTAGTCCAGCGCGTCTCAGCCTCCTGAGGAAGTAGAGGCGCTGGTGTGCCTTCCGGACCAGGCTGGAAGTGTTGCTGCTCCAGGTGAGGTCGTCCTTGAGATGCACGCCCAGGTACCTGAAGCTGGAGACCACTTCCACCGCTGTTCCTCCGATGTGCAGGGGAGAATGGGGGGGATGTCTGCTCTGATGTTTAGGTGTGTTTTTTGTAAAAATTCCTAAAGGCATTAAGCCAGGAGTCTGATTTTTCCGTATGTGTATCAGGGACTAAGGCTGATCGAGGGTATTTTAATCTTTTTTCTACTGTCCTATAATATGAAGTTAACATCTTATAAGGTATATTGATGTACCCTCAGTGTTTGAATTTATAATGATTTCACTGTTTGGATGTGTTTTTCTATTTGTGTCTGTTTTTGTGCGCATTCAGACACACCCGAACGGCTGACCTTTGACCTTTCCAAAGGTTGCACGGGTCTGAAACTGTTTCTACTGTCCCATAACATAAACCTCACAAATAAAGTTAACATCTTATAAGATATAGTTATATACCTTCAGTGTTTGATTTTGCAATGATTTCACTGTTTAAATGTGTTTTTCTATTTTTGTCTGTTTTTGTGCGCATTCAGCTGGAATACGACTGTTTTCTGATTTTTTTTCATTTTTCTACTGTCCCATAACATAAACCTCACAAATAAAGTTAACATCTTATAAGATATACTAATGTACCCTCGTCGTTCCGCTCGTCTTGGGACCCCAAACGACATATGAAATATTCACACTCCTGCGACCTGTAGAAATGTAGTCCCTCCAAAACTTCCACTCTGGCCAAAGAGTCTAAGACTGTATAGAGTCTGACATGACCTGATTTTCAGTTTTTGGACACAGGACTTTGGGCTTTTTTCCCCCTGGCCAAATACTGCCAAAAACACAGTCTGTAAAATTCAAACGTAAGAAAGGTGGGAAACTGTCTTTTCTTCAATAATTCCTAAAGGCAATGAACCCGGATGCTGATTTCTCCGTATGTGTATCAGGGACTAAGGCTAATCCAGGGTGTCAAGTTTCAGACCCGTGCAACCTTTGGAAAGGTCAAAGGTCAGCCATTTGGGTGTGTTTTTTGTAATAATTCCTAAAGGCATTAAGCCAGGAGTCTGATTTTTCCGTATGTGTATCAGGGACTAAGGCTGATCGAGGGTATTTTAATCTTTTTTCTACTGTCCTATAATATGAAGTTAACATCTTATAAGGTATATTGATGTACCCTCAGTGTTTAAATTTATAGTGATTTCACTGTTTGGATGTGTTTTTCTATTTGTGTCTGTTTTTGTGCGCATTCAGAAGGAATACGGCTGTTTTCGCAATTTTTTTCATTTTTCTACTGTCCCATAACATAAACCTCACAAATAAAGTTAAAATCTTATAAGATATAGTTATATACCTTCAGTGTTTGATTTTGCAATGATTTCACTGTTTGAATGTGTTTTTCTATTTTTGTCTGTTTTTGTGCGCATTCAGCTGGAATACGACTGTTTTCTGATTTTTTTTTCATTTTTCTACTGTCCCATAACATAAACCTCACAAATAAAGTTAACATCTTATAAGATATTCTTCAGTACCCTCAGTGTTTGATTTTGCAATGATTTCACTGTTTGGATGTGTTTTTCTATTTGTGTCTGTTTTTGTGCGCATTCAGCTGGAATACGACTGTTTTCTGATTTTTTTTCATTTTCTACTGTCCCATAACATAAACCTCACAAATAAAGTTAACATCTTATAAGATATACTAATGTACCCTCGTCGTTCCGCTCGTCTTGGGACCCCAAACGACATATGAAATATTCACACTCCTGCGACCTGTAGAAATGTAGTTCCTCCAAAACTTCCACTCTGGCCAAAGAGTCTAAGACAGTATAGAGTCTGACATGACCTGATTTTCAGTTTTTGGACACAGAACTTTGGGCTTTTTCCCCCTGGCCAAAAAAAACTGCCAAAAAACACAGTCTGTAAAATTCAAACGTAAGAAAGGTGGGAAACTGTCTTTTCTTCAATAATTCCTAAAGGCAATGAGCCCGGATGCTGATTTCTCCGTATGTGTATCAGGGACTCCTGGCTGATCCAGGGTGCCGAGTTTCAGACCCGTGCAACCTTTGGAAAGGTCAAAGGTCAGCCGTTCGGATGTGTTTTTTGTAATAATTCCTAAAGGCATTGAGTCAGGAGTCTGATTTTTCTGTATGTGTATCAGGGACTGAGGCTAATCCAGGGTGCCGAGTTTCAGACCCGTGCAACCTTTGGAAAGGTCAAAGGTCAGCCGTTCGGGTGTGTTTTTTGTAATAATTCCTAAAGGCATTAAGCCAGGAGTCTGATTTTTCCGTATGTGTATCAGGGACTAAGGCTAATCCAGGGTGTCGAGTTTCAGACCCGTGCAACTTTTGGAAAGGTCAAAGGTCAGCCGTTCGGGTGTGTTTTTTGTAATAATTCCTAAAGGCATTGAGCCAGGAGTCTGATTTTTCCGTGTGTGTATCAGGGACTAAGGCTGATCTAGGATGCCGAGTTTCAGACCTGTGCAACCATCGGAAAGGTCAAAGGTCAGCCGCTCGGGTGTGTTTTTTGTAATAATTCCTAAAGGCATTAAGCCAGGAGTCTGATTTTTCCGTATGTGTATCAGGGACTAAGGCTGATCGAGGGTATTTTAATCTTTTTTCTACTGTCCTATAATATGAAGTTAACATCTTATAAGGTATATTGATGTACCCTCAGTGTTTAAATTTATATTGATTTCACTGTTTGGATGTGTTTTTCTATTTGTCTCTGTTTTTGTGTGCATTCAGCAGGGATACGGCTGTTTTCTGATTTTATTCATTTTTTTATTGTCCCATAACATAAACCTCACAAATAAAGTTAACATCTCATAAGATATAGTTATATACCTTCAGTGTTTGATTTTGCAATGATTTCACTGTTTGAATGTGTTTTTCTATTTTTGTCTGTTTTTGTGCGCATTCAGCTGGAATACGACTGTTTTCTGATTTTTTTTCATTTTTCTACTGTCCCATAACATAAACCTCACAAATAAAGTTAACATCTTATAAGATATACTAATGTACCCTCGTCGTTCCGCTCGTCTTGGGACCCCAAACGACGTATGAAATATTCACACTCCTGCGACCTGTAGAAATGTAGTCCCTCCAAAACTTCCACTCTGGCCAAAGAGTCTAAGACTGTATAGAGTCTGACATGACCTGATTTTCAGTTTTTGGACACAGGACTTTGGGCTTTTTTCCCCCGGGCCAAATACTGCCAAAAACACAGTCTGTAAAATTCAAACGTAAGAAAGGTGGGAAACTGTCTTTTCTTCAATAATTCCTAAAGGCAATGAGCCCGGATGCTGATTTCTCCGTATGTGTATCAGGGACTCCTGGCTGATCCAGGGTGCCGAGTTTCAGACCCGTGCAACCTTTGGAAAGGTCAAAGGTCAGCCGCTGTGGTGTGTTTTTTGTAATAATTCCTAAAGGCATTGAGCCAGGAGTCTGATTTTTCCGTGTGTGTATAGGGACTAGTGCTGATCCAGGGTGCCGAGTTTCAGACCTGTGCAACCTTTGGAAAGGTCAAAGGTCAGCCGCTGTGGTGTGTTTTTTGTAATAATTCCTAAAGGCATTGAGCCAGGAGTCTGATTTTTCCGTGTGTGTATAGGGACTAGTGCTGATCCAGGGTGCCGAGTTTCAGACCTGTGCAACCTTCGGAAAGGTCAATGGTCAGCCGTTTAGGTGTGTTTTTTGTAATAATCCCTAAAGGCATTAAGCCAGGAGTCTGATTTTTCCGTATGTGTATCAGGGACTAAGGCTGATCGAGGGTATTTTAATCTTTTTTCTACTGTCCTATAATATGAAGTTAACATCTTATAAGGTATATTGATGTACCCTCAGTGTTTGAATTTATAATGATTTCACTGTTTGGATGTGTTTTTCTATTTGTCTCTGTTTTTGTGTACATTCAGCAGGGATACGGCTGTTTTCTGATGTTTTTTCATTTTTTTATTGTCCCATAACATAAACCTCACAAATAAAGTTAACATCTCATAAGATATAGTTATATACCTTCAGTGTTTGATTTTGCAATAGTTTCACTGTTTGGATGTGTTTTTCTATTTGTGTCTGTTTTTGTGCGCATTCAGCTGGAATACAACTGTTTTCTGATTTTTTTTCATTTTCTACTGTCCCATAACATGAACCTCACAAATAAAGTTAACATCTTATAAGATATACTAAGTACCCTCGTCGTTCCGCTCGTCTTTTGACCCCAAACGACATATGAAATATTCACACTCCTGCGACCTGTAGAAATGTAGTTCCTCCAAAACTTCCACTCTGGCCAAAGAGTCTAAGACTGTATAGAGTCTTCAGTTTTTGGACACAGGACTGTGGGCTTTTTTCCCCCTGGCCAAAAAAAACTGCCAAAAACACAGTCTGTAAAATTCAAATGTAAGAAAGGTGGGAAACTGTCTTTTCTTCAATAATTCCTAAAGGCAATGAGCCCGGATGCTGATTTCTCCGTATGTGTATCAGGGACTCCTGGCTGATCCAGGGTGCCGAGTTTCAGACCCGTGCAACCTTTGGAAAGGTCAAAGGTCAGCCGCTGTGGTGTGTTTTTTGTAATAATTCCTAAAGGCATTGAGTCAGGAGTCTGATTTTTCCGTATGTGTATCAGGGACTAAAGCTTATCCCGGTTGCCGAGTTTCAGACCTGTGCAACCTTTGGAAAGGTCAAAGGTCAGCCGTTCGGGTGTGTTTTTTGTAATAATTCCTAAAGGCATTAAGCCAGGAGTCTGATTTTTCCGTATGTGTATCAGGGACTAAGGCTGATCGAGGGTATTTTAATCTTTTTTCTACTGTCCTATAATATGAAGTTAACATCTTATAAGGTATATTGATGTACCCTCAGTGTTTGAATTTATAATGATTTTACTGTTTGGATGTGTTTTTCTATTTGTGTCTGTTTTTGTGCGCATTCAGCAGGGATACGGCTGTTTTCACAATTTTTTTCATTTTTCTACTGTCCCATAACATAAACCTCACAAATAAAGTTAAAATCTTATAAGATATAGTTATATACCTTCAGTGTTTGATTTTGCAATCATTTCACTGTTTGAATGTGTTTTTCTATTTTTGTCTGTTTTTGTGTGCAGTAAGCTGGAATACGACTGTTTTCTGATTTTTTTTTCATTTTTCTACTGTCCCATAACATAAACCTCACAAATAAAGTTAACATCTTATAAGATATTCTTCGGTACCCTCAGTGTTTGATTTTGCAATGATTTCACTGTTTGGATGTGTTTTTCTATTTGTGTCTGTTTTTGTGCGCATTCAGCTGGAATACGACTGTTTTCTGATTTTTTTTCATTTTCTACTGTCCCATAACATAAACCTCACAAATAAAGTTAACATCTTATAAGATATACTAATGTACCCTCGTCGTTCCGCTCGTCTTGGGACCCCAAACGACATATGAAATATTCACACTCCTGCGACCTGTAGAAATGTAGTTCCTCCAAAACTTCCACTCTGGCCAAAGAGTCTAAGACTGTATAGAGTCTGACATGACCTGATTTTCAGTTTTTGGACACAGGACTTTGGGCTTTTTTCCCCCTGGCCAAAAAAAACAGCCAAAAACACAGTCTGTAAAATTCAAATGTAAGAAAGGTGGGAAACTGTCTTTTCTTCAATAATTCCTAAAGGCAATGAGCCCGGATGCTGATTTCTCCGTATGTGTATCAGGGACTCCTGGCTGATCCAGGGTGCTGAGTTTCAGATCTGTGCAACCTTTGGAAAGGTCAAAGGTCAGCCACTGTGGTGTATTTTTTGTAATAATTCCTAAAGGCATTGAGTCAGGAGTCTGATTTTTCCGTATGTGTATCAGGGACTAAAGCTTATCCCGGTTGCCGAGTTTCAGACCTGTGCAACTTTCGGAAAAGGTCAATGGTCAGCCGTTCGGGTGTGTTTTTTGTAATAATTCCTAAAGGCATTGAGCCAGGAGTCTGATTTTTCTGTATGTGTATCAGGTACTAAGGCTAATCCAGGGTGCCGAGTTTCAGACCCGTGCAACCTTTGGAAAGGTCAAAGGTCAGCCGTTCGGGTGTGTTTTTTGTAATAATTCCTAAAGGCATTAAGCCAGGAGTCTGGCCAAAGAGTCTAAGACTGTATAGAGTCTGACATGACCTGATTTTCAGTTTTTGGACACAGGACTTTGGGCTTTTTTCCCCCTGGCCAAAAAAAACTGCCAAAAACACAGTCTGTAAAATTCAAACGTAAGAAAGGTGGGAAACTGTCTTTTCTTCAATAATTCCTAAAGGCAATGAGCCCGGATGCTGATTTCTCCGTATGTGTATCAGGGACTCCTGGCTGATCCAGGGTGCTGAGTTTCAGATCTGTGCAACCTTTGGAAAGGTCAAAGGTCAGCCACTGTGGTGTATTTTTTGTAATAATTCCTAAAGGCATTGAGTCAGGAGTCTGATTTTTCCGTATGTGTATCAGGGACTAAAGCTTATCCCGGTTGCTGAGTTTCAGACCTGTGCAACTTTCGGAAAAGGTCAATGGTTAGCCGTTCGGGTGTGTTTTTTGTAATAATTCCTAAAGGCATTAAGCCAGGAGTCTGATTTTTCTGTATGTGTATCAGGGACTAAGGCTAATCCAGGGTGCCGAGTTTCAGACCCGTGCAACCTTTGGAAAGGTCAAAGGTCAGCCGTTCGGGTGTGTTTTTTGTAATAATTCCTAAAGGCATTAAGCCAGGAGTCTGGCCAAAGAGTCTAAGACTGTATAGAGTCTGACATGACCTGATTTTCAGTTTTTGGACACAGGACTTTGGGCTTTTTTCCCCCTGGCCAAAAAAAACTGCCAAAAACACAGTCTGTAAAATTCAAACGTAAGAAAGGTGGAAAACTGTCTTTTCTTCAATAATTCCTAAAGGCAATGAGCCCGGATGCTGATTTCTCCGTATGTGTATCAGGGACTCCTGGCTGATCCAGGGTGCTGAGTTTCAGATCTGTGCAACCTTTGGAAAGGTCAAAGGTCAGCCACTGTGGTGTATTTTTTGTAATAATTCCTAAAGGCATTGAGTCAGGAGTCTGATTTTTCCGTATGTGTATCAGGGACTAAAGCTTATCCCGGTTGCCGAGTTTCAGACCTGTGCAACTTTCGAAAAAGGTCAATGGTTAGCTGTTCGGGTGTGTTTTTTGTAATAATTCCTAAAGGCATTGAGCCAGGAGTCTGATTTTTCCGTGTGTGTATAGGGACTAAGGCTGATCCAGGGTGCCGAGTTTCAGACCTGTGCAACCTTCGGAAAGGTCAATGGTCAGCCGTTCGGGTGTGTTTTTTGTAATAATTCCTAAAGGCATTTAGCCAGGAGTCTGATTTTTCTGTATGTGTATCAGGGACTAAGGCTAATCCAGGGTGCCGAGTTTCAGACCCGTGCAACCTTTGGAAAGGTCAAAGGTCAGCCGTTCGGGTGTGTTTTTTGTAATAATTCCTAAAGGCATTAAGCCAGGAGTCTGATTTTTCCGTATGTGTATCAGGGACTAAGGTTAATCCAGGGTGTCGAGTTTCAGACCCGTGCAACCTTTGGAAAGGTCAAAGGTCAGCCGTTCGGGTGTGTTTTTTGTAATAATTCCTAAAGGCATTGAGCCAGGAGTCTGATTTTTCCGTGTGTGTATCAGGGACTAAGGCTGATCTAGGGTGCCGAGTTTCAGACCTGTGCAACCTTTGGAAAGGTCAAAGGTCAGCCGCTGTGGTGTGTTTTTTTGTAATAATTCCTAAAGGCATTGAGCCAGGAGTCTGATTTTTCCGTGTGTGTATAGGGACTAAGGCTGATCCAGGGTGCCGAGTTTCAGACCTGTGCAACCTTCAGAAAGGTCAATGGTCAGCCGTTCGGGTGTGTTTTTTGTAATTATTCATAAAGGCATCGAGCCAGGAGTCTGATTTTTCCGTATGTGTATCAGGGACTAAGGCTAATCTAGGGTGCCGAGTTTCAGACCTGTGTAACCTTCGGAAAGGTCAAAGGTCAGCCGTTTAGGTGTGTTTTTTGTAATAATTCCAAAAGGCATTAAGCCAGGAGTCTGATTTTTCCGAATGTGTATCAGGGACTAAGGCTGATCGAGGGTATTTTAATCTTTTTTCTACTGTCCTATAATATGAAGTTAACATCTTATAAGGTATATTGATGTACCCTCAGTGTTTGAATTTATAATGATTTCACTGTTTGGATGTGTTTTTCTATTTGTCTCTGTTTTTGTGTGCATTCAGCAGGGAAACGGCTGTTTTCTGATGTTTTTTCATTTTTTTATTGTCCCATAACATAAACCTCACAAATAAAGTTAACATCTCATAAGATATAGTTATATACCTTCAGTGTTTGATTTTGCAATGATCTCACTGTTTGAATGTGTTTTTCTATTTTTGTCTGTTTTTGTGCGCATTCAGCTGGAATACGACTGTTTTCTGATTTTTTTTCATTTTTTAACTGTCCCATAACATAAACCTCACAAATAAAGTTAACATCTTATAAGATATAGTTATATACCTTCAGTGTTTGATTTTGCAATGATTTCACTGTTTGAATGTGTTTTTCTATTTTTGTCTGTTTTTGTGCGCATTCAGCTGGAATACGACTGTTTTCTGATTTTTTTTCATTTTTCTACTGTCCCATAACATAAACCTCACAAATAAAGTTAACATCTTATAAGATATACCAATGTACCCTTGTCGTTCCGCTCGTCTTGGGACCCCAAACGACATATGAAATATTCACACTCCTGCGACCTGTAGAAATGTAGTTCCTCCAAAACTTCCACTCTGGCCAAAGAGTCTAAGACTGTATAGAGTCTTCAGTTTTTGGACACAGGACTGTGGGCTTTTTTCCCCCTGGCCAAAAAAAACTGCCAAAAACACAGTCTGTAAAATTCAAATGTAAGAAAGGTGGGAAACTGTCTTTTCTTCAATAATTCCTAAAGGCAATGAGCCCGGATGCTGATTTCTCCGTATGTGTATCAGGGACTCCTGGCTGATCCAGGGTGCCGAGTTTCAGACCCGTGCAACCTTTGGAAAGGTCAAAGGTCAGCCGCTGTGGTGTGTTTTTTGTAATAATTCCTAAAGGCATTGAGTCAGGAGTCTGATTTTTCCGTATGTGTATCAGGGACTAAAGCTTATCCCGGTTGCCGAGTTTCAGACCTGTGCAACTTTCGGAAAAGGTCAATGGTCAGCCGTTCGGGTGTGTTTTTTGTAATAATTCCTAAAGGCATTAAGCCAGGAGTCTGATTTTTCCGTATGTGTATCAGGGACTAAGGCTGATCCAGGGTGCCGAGTTACAGACCTGTGCAACCTTCGGAAAGGTCAATGGTCAGCCGTTCGGGTGTGTTTTTTGTAATAATTCCTAAAGGCATTGAGCCAGGAGTCTGATTTTTCCGTATGTGTATCAGGGACTAAGGCTAATCTAGGGTGCCGAGTTTCAGACCTGTGTAACCTTCGGAAAGGTCAAAGGTCAGCCGTTTAGGTGTGTTTTTTGTAATAATTCCTAAAGGCATTAAGCCAGGAGTCTGATTTTTCCGTATGTGTATCAGGGACTAAGGCTGATCGAGGGTATTTTAATCTTTTTTCTACTGTCCTATAATATGAAGTTAACATCTTATAAGGTATATTGATGTACCCTCAGTGTTTGAATTTATAATGATTTCACTGTTTGGATGTGTTTTTCTATTTGTGTCTGTTTTTGTGCGCATTCAGCGGGGATACGGCTGTTTTCGGATTTTTTTCATTTTTTTATTGTCCCATAACATAAACATCACAAATAAAGTTAACATCTCATAAGATATAGTTATATACCTTCAGTGTTTGATTTTGCAATGATTTCACTGTTTGAATGTGTTTTCCTATTTTTGTCTGTTTTTGTGCGCATTCAGCTGGAATACGACTGTTTTCTGATTTTTTTTCATTTTCTACTGTCCCATAACATAAACCTCACAAATAAAGTTAACATCTTATAAGATATACTAATGTACCCTCGTCGTTCCGCTCGTCTTGGGACCCCAAACGACATATGAAATATTCACACTCCTGCGACCTGTAGAAATGTAGTTCCTCCAAAACTTCCACTCTGGCCAAAGAGTCTAAGACTGTATAGAGTCTGACATAACCTGATTTTCAGTTTTTGGACACAGGACTTTGGGCTTTTTTCCCCCTGGCCAAAAAAAACTGCCAAAAACACAGTCTGTAAAATTCAAACGTAAGAAAGGTGGGAAACTGTCTTTTCTTCAATAATTCCTAAAGGCAATGAGCCCGGATGCTGATTTCTCCGTATGTGTATCAGGGACTCCTGGCTGATCCAGGGTGCCGAGTTTCAGACCCGTGCAACCTTTGGAAAGGTCAAAGGTCAGCCGCTGTGGTGTGTTTTTTGTAATAATTCCTAAAGGCATTGAGTCAGGAGTCTGATTTTTCCGTATGTGTATCAGGGACTAAAGCTTATCCCGGTTGCCGAGTTTCAGACCTGTGCAACGTCCGGAAAAGGTCATTGGTCAGCCGTTCGGGTGTGTTTTTTGTAATAATTCCTAAAGGCATTAAGCCAGGAGTCTGATTTTTCCGTATCTGTATCAGGGACTAAGGCTGATCCAGGGTGCCGAGTTACAGACCTGTGCAACCTTCGGAAAGGTCAATGGTCAGCCGTTCGGGTGTGTTTTTTGTAATAATTCCTAAAGGCATTGAGCCAGGAGTCTGATTTTTCCGTATGTGTATCAGGGACTAAGGCTAATCTAGGGTGCCGAGTTTCAGACCTGTGTAACCTTCGGAAAGGTCAAAGGTCAGCCGTTTAGGTGTGTTTTTTGTAATAATTCCTAAAGGCATTAAGCCAGGAGTCTGATTTTTCCGTATGTGTATCAGGGACTAAGGCTGATCGAGGGTATTTTAATCTTTTTTCTACTGTCCTATAATATGAAGTTAACATCTTATAAGGTATATTGATGTACCCTCAGTGTTTGAATTTATAATGATTTCACTGTTTGGATGTGTTTTTCTATTTGTGTCTGTTTTTGTGCGCATTCAGCAGGGATACGGCTGTTTTCGGATTTTTTTCATTTTTTTATTGTCCCATAACATAAACCTCACAAATAAAGTTAACATCTCATAAGATATAGTTATATACCTTCAGTGTTTGATTTTGCAATGATTTCACTGTTTGAATGTGTTTTTCTATTTTTGTCTGTTTTTGTGCGCATTCAGCTGGAATACGACTGTTTTCTGATTTTTTTTCATTTTTCTACTGTCCCATAACATACACCTCACAAATAAAGTTAACATCTTATAAGATATACTAATGTACCCTCGTCGTTCCGCTCGTCTTGGGACCCCAAACGACATATGAAATATTCACACTCCTGCGACCTGTAGAAATGTAGTTCCTCCAAAACTTCCACTCTGGCCAAAGAGTCTAAGACTGTATAGAGTCTGACATAACCTGATTTTCAGTTTTTGGACACAGGACTTTGGGCTTTTTTCCCCCTGGCCAAAAAAAACTGCCAAAAACACAGTCTGTAAAATTCAAACGTAAGAAAGGTGGGAAACTGTCTTTTCTTCAATAATTCCTAAAGGCAATGAGCCCGGATGCTGATTTCTCCGTATGTGTATCAGGGACTCCTGGCTGATCCAGGGTGCCGAGTTTCAGACCCGTGCAACCTTTGGAAAGGTCAAAGGTCAGCCGCTGTGGTGTGTTTTTTGTAATAATTCCTAAAGGCATTGAGTCAGGAGTCTGATTTTTCCGTATGTGTATCAGGGACTAAAGCTTATCCCGGTTGCCGAGTTTCAGACCTGTGCAACTTTCGGAAAAGGTCAATGGTCAGCCGTTCGGGTGTGTTTTTTGTAATAATTCCTAAAGGCATTGAGCCAGGAGTCTGATTTTTCCGTGTGTGTATCAGGGACTAAGGCTGATCTAGGGTGCAGAGTTTCAGACCTGTGCAACCTTCGGAAAGGTCAAAGGTCAGCCGTTCGGGTGTGTTTTTTGTAATAATTCCTAAAGGCATTAAGCCAGAAGTCTGATTTTTCCGTATGTGTATCTAGGGTGCCGAGTTTAAGACCCGTGCAACCTTTGGAAAGGTCAAAGGTCAGCCATTTGGGTGTGTTTTTTGGAATAATTCCTAAAGGCATTAAGCCAGGAGTCTGATTTTTCCGTATGTGTATCAGGGACTAAGGCTGATCGAGGGTATTTTAATCTTTTTTCTACTGTCCTATAATATGAAGTTAACATCTTATAAGGTATATTGATGTACCCTCAGTGTTTAAATTTATAATGATTTCACTGTTTGGATGTGTTTTTCTATTTGTGTCTGTTTTTGTGCGCATTCAGAAGGAATACGGCTGTTTTCGCAATTTTTTTCATTTTTCTACTGTCCCATAACATAAACCTCACAAATAAAGTTAAAATCTTATAAGATATAGTTATATACCTTCAGTGTTTGATTTTGCAATGATTTCACTGTTTGAATGTGTTTTTCTATTTTTATCTGTTTTTGTGCGCATTCAGCTGGAATACGACTGTTTTCTGATTTTTTTTCATTTTTCTACTGTCCCATAACATAAACCTCAGAAATAAAGTTAACATCTTATAAGATATAGTTATATACCTTCAGTGTTTGATTTTGCAATGATTTCACTGTTTGAATGTGTTTTTCTATTTTTGTCTGTTTTTGTGCGCATTCAGCTGGAATACGACTGTTTTCTGATTTTTTTTCATTTTTCTACTGTCCCAT
Organism: Solea solea; assembly: GCF_958295425.1. Taxonomy (NCBI): domain Eukaryota; kingdom Metazoa; phylum Chordata; class Actinopteri; order Pleuronectiformes; family Soleidae; genus Solea; species Solea solea. Next base: position 658,426 of record NC_081140.1, on the reverse strand, counting down.
AACATAAACCTCACAAATAAAGTTAACATCTCATAAGATATAGTTATATACCTTCAGTGTTTGATTTTGCAATGATTTCACTGTTTGAATGTGTTTTTCTATTTTTGTCTGTTTTTGTGCGCATTCAGCTGGAATACGACTGTTTTCTGATTTTTTTTCATTTTTCTACTGTCCCATAACATAAACCTCACAAATAAAGTTAACATCTTATAAGATATACTAAGTACCCTCGTCGTTCCGCTCGTCTTTTGACCCCAAACGACATATGAAATATTCACACTCCTGCGACCTGTAGAAATGTAGTTCCTCCAAAACTTCCACTCTGGCCAAAGAGTCTAAGACTGTATAGAGTCTTCAGTTTTTGGACACAGGACTGTGGGCTTTTTTCCCCCTGGCCAAAAAAAACTGCCAAAAACACAGTCTGTAAAATTCAAATGTAAGAAAGGTGGGAAACTGTCTTTTCTTCAATAATTCCTAAAGGCAATGAGCCCGGATGCTGATTTCTCCGTATGTGTATCAGGGACTAAAGCTTATCCAGGTTGCCGAGTTTCAGACCTGTGCAACTTTCGGAAAAGGTCAATGGTTAGCCGTTCGGGTGTGTTTTTTGTAATAATTCCTAAAGGCATTAAGCCAGGAGTCTGATTTTTCTGTATGTGTATCAGGGACTAAGGCTAATCCAGGGTGCCGAGTTTCAGACCCGTGCAACCTTTGGAAAGGTCAAAGGTCAGCCGTTCGGGTGTGTTTTTTGTAATAATTCCTAAAGGCATTAAGCCAGGAGTCTGGCCAAAGAGTCTAAGACTGTATAGAGTCTGACATGACCTGATTTTCAGTTTTGGACACAGGACTTTGGGCTTTTTTCCCCCTGGCCAAAAAAAACTGCCAAAAACACAGTGTGTAAAATTCAAATGTAAGAAAGGTGGGAAACTGTCTTTTCTTCAATAATTCCTAAAGGCAATGAGCCCGGATGCTGATTTCTCCGTATGTGTATCAGGGACTCCTGGCTGATCCAGGGTGCTGAGTTTCAGATCTGTGCAACCTTTGGAAAGGTCAAAGGTCAGCCACTGTGGTGTATTTTTTGTAATAATTCCTAAAGGCATTGAGTCAGGAGTCTGATTTTTCCGTATGTGTATCAGGGACTAAAGCTTATCCCGGTTGCCGAGTTTCAGACCTGTGCAACTTTCGAAAAAGGTCAATGGTTAGCCGTTCGGGTGTGTTTTTTGTAATAATTCCTAAAGGCATTGAGCCAGGAGTCTGATTTTTCCGTGTGTGTATAGGGACTAAGGCTGATCCAGGGTGCCGAGTTTCAGACCTGTGCAACCTTCGGAAAGGTCAATGGTCAGCCGTTCTGGTGTGTTTTTTGTAATAATTCCTAAAGGCATTAAGCCAGGAGTCTGATTTTTCCGTATGTGTATCAGGGACTAAGGCTGATCGAGGGTATTTTAATCTTTTTTCTACTGTCCTATAATATGAAGTTAACATCTTATAAGGTATATTGATGTACCCTCAGTGTTTAAATTTATATTGATTTCACTGTTTGGATGTGTTTTTCTATTTGTGTCTGTTTTTGTGCGCATTCAGCAGGGATATGGCTGTTTTCGCAATTTTTTTCATTTTTCTACTCTCCCATAACATAAACCTCACAAATAAAGTTAAAATCTTATAAGATATAGTTATATACCTTCAGTGTTTGATTTTGCAATGATTTCACTGTTTGGATGTGTTTTTCTATTTGTCTCTGTTTTTGTGTGCATTCAGCAGGGATACGGCTGTTTTCTGATTTTATTCATTTTTTTATTGTCCCATAACATAAACCTCACAAATAAAGTTAACATCTCATAAGATATAGTTATATACCTTCAGTGTTTGATTTTGCAATGATTTCACTGTTTGAATGTGTTTTTCTATTTTTGTCTGTTTTTGTGCGCATTCAGCTGGAATACGACTGTTTTCTGATTTTTTTTCATTTTTCTACTGTCCCATAACATAAACCTCACAAATAAAGTTAACATCTTATAAGATATACTAATGTACCCTCGTCGTTCCGCTCGTCTTGGGACCCCAAACGACATATGAAATATTCACACTCCTGCGACCTGTAGAAATGTAGTTCCTCCAAAACTTCCACTCTGGCCAAAGAGTCTAAGACTGTATAGAGTCTTCAGTTTTTGGACACAGGACTGTGGGCTTTTTTCCCCCTGGCCAAAAAAAACTGCCAAAAACACAGTCTGTAAAATTCAAATGTAAGAAAGGTGGGAAACTGTCTTTTCTTCAATAATTCCTAAAGGCAATGAGCCCGGATGCTGATTTCTCCGTAGGTGTATCAGGGACTCCTGGCTGATCCAGGGTGCCGAGTTTCAGACCCGTGCGACCTTTGGAAAGGTCAAAGGTCAGCTGCTGTGGTGTGTTTTTTGTAATAATTCCTAAAGGCATTGAGTCAGGAGTCTGATTTTTCCGTATGTGTATCAGGGACTAAAGCTTATCCCGGTTGCAGAGTTTCAGACCTGTGCAACTTTCGGAAAAGGTCAATGGTCAGCCGTTCGGGTGTGTTTTTTGTAATAATTCCTAAAGGCATTAAGCCAGGAGTCTGATTTTTCCGTATGTGTATCAGGGACTAAGGCTAATCCAGGGTGCCGAGTTTCAGACCCGTGCAAGCTTTGGAAAGGTCAAAGGTCAGCCGTTCGGGTGTGTTTTTTGTAATAATTCCTAAAGGCATTGAGCCAGGTGTCTGATTTTTCCGTGTGTGTATCAGGGACTAAGGCTGATCCAGGGTGCCGAGTTTCAGACCTGTGCAACCTTCGGAAAGGTCAATGGTCAGCCGTTCGGGTGTGTTTTTTGTAATAATTCCTAAAGGCATTGAGCCAGGAGTCTGATTTTTCCGTATGTGTATCAGGGACTAAGGCTAATCTAGGGTGCCGAGTTTCAGACCTGTGTAACCTTCGGAAAGGTCAAAGGTCAGCCGTTTAGGTGTGTTTTTTGTAATAATTCCTAAAGGCATTAAGCCAGGAGTCTGATTTTTCCGTATGTGTATCAGGGACTAAGGCTGATCGAGGGTATTTTAATCTTTTTTCTACTGTCCTATAATATGAAGTTAACATCTTATAAGGTATATTGATGTACCCTCAGTGTTTGAATTTATAATGATTTTACTGTTTGGATGTGTTTTTCTATTTATGTCTGTTTTTGTGCGCATTCAGCAGGGATACGGCTGTTTTCGCAATTTTTTTCATTTTTCTACTGTCCCATAACATAAACCTCACAAATAAAGTTAAAATCTTATAAGATATAGTTATATACCTTCAGTGTTTGATTTTGCAATGATTTCACTGTTTGGATGTGTTTTTCTATTTGTCTCTGTTTTTGTGTGCATTCAGCAGGGATACGGCTGTTTTCTGATTTTTTTTCATTTTTCTACTGTCCCATAACATAAACCTCACAAATAAATTTAACATCTTATAAGATATAGTTATATACCTTCAGTGTTTGATTTTGCAATGATTTCACTGTTTGAATGTGTTTTTCTATTTTTGTCTGTTTTTGTTTGCAGTAAGCTGGAATACGACTGTTTTCTGATTTTTTTTTCATTTTTCTACTGTCCCATAACATAAACCTCACAAATAAAGTTAACATCTTATAAGATATTCTTCGGTACCCTCAGTGTTTGATTTTGCAATAGTTTCACTGTTTGGATGTGTTTTTCTATTTGTGTCTGTTTTTGTGCGCATTCAGCTGGAATACGACTGTTTTCTGATTTTTTTTCATTTTCTACTGTCCCATAACATAAACCTCACAAATAAAGTTAACATCTTATAAGATATACTAATGTACCCTCGTCGTTCCGCTCGTCTTGGGACCCCAAACGACATATGAAATATTCACACTCCTGCGACCTGTAGAAATGTAGTTCCTCCAAAACTTCCACTCTGGCCAAAGAGTCTAAGACTGTATAGAGTCTGACATGACCTGATTTTCAGTTTTTGGACACAGGACTTTGGGCTTTTTTCCCCCTGGCCAAAAAAAACTGCCAAAAACACAGTCTGTAAAATTCAAACGTAAGAAAGGTGGGAAACTGTCTTTTCTTCAATAATTCCTAAAGGCAATGAGCCCGGATGCTGATTTCTCCGTATGTGTATCAGGGACTCCTGGCTGATCCAGGGTGCTGAGTTTCAGATCTGTGCAACCTTTGGAAAGGTCAAAGGTCAGCCACTGTGGTGTATTTTTTGTAATAATTCCTAAAGGCATTGAGTCAGGAGTCTGATTTTTCCGTATGTGTATCAGGGACTAAAGCTTATCCCGGTTGCCGAGTTTCAGACCTGTGCAACTTTCGAAAAAGGTCAATGGTTAGCCGTTCGGGTGTGTTTTTTGTAATAATTCCTAAAGGCATTGAGCCAGGAGTCTGATTTTTCCGTATGTGTATCAGGGACTAAAGCTTATCCCGGTTGCCGAGTTTCAGACCTGTGCAACTTTCGGAAAAGGTCAATGGTCAGCCGTTCGGGTGTGTTTTTTGTAATAATTCCTAAAGGCATTGAGCCAGGAGTCTGATTTTTCCGTGTGTGTATCAGGGACTAAGGCTGATCTAGGGTGCAGAGTTTCAGACCTGTGCAACCTTCGGAAAGGTCAAAGGTCAGCCGTTCGGGTGTGTTTTTTGTAATAATTCCTAAAGGCATTAAGCCAGAAGTCTGATTTTTCCGTATGTGTATCTAGGGTGCCGAGTTTAAGACCCGTGCAACCTTTGGAAAGGTCAAAGGTCAGCCGTTCGGGTGTGTTTTTTGTAATAATTCCTAAAGGCATTAAGCCAGGAGTCTGATTTTTCCGTATGTGTATCAGGGACTAAGGCTGATCGAGGGTATTTTAATCTTTTTTCTACTGTCCTATAATATGAAGTTAACATCTTATAAGGTATATTGATGTACCCTCAGTGTTTGAATTTATAATGATTTTACTGTTTGGATGTGTTTTTCTATTTGTGTCTGTTTTTGTGCGCATTCAGCAGGGATACGGCTGTTTTCACAATTTTTTTCATTTTTCTACTGTCCCATAACCGAACCTCACAAATAAAGTTAAAATCTTATAAGATATAGTCATATACCTTCAGTGTTTGATTTTGCAATCATTTCACTGTTTGGATGTGTTTTTCTATTTGTCTCTGTTTTTGTGTGCATTCAGCAGGGATACGGCTGTTTTCTGATTTTTTTTCATTTTTCTACTGTCCCATAACATAAACCTCACAAATAAATGTAACATCTTATAAGATATAGTTATATACCATCAGTGTTTGATTTTGCAATGATTTCACTGTTTGAATGTGTTTTTCTATTTTTGTCTGTTTTTGTGTGCAGTAAGCTTGAATACGACTGTTTTCTGATTTTTTTTTCATTTTTCTACTGTCCCATAACATAAACCTCACAAATAAAGTTAACATCTTATAAGATATTCTTCGGTACCCTCAGTGTTTGATTTTGCAATAGTTTCACTGTTTGGATGTGTTTTTCTATTTGTGTCTGTTTTTGTGCGCATTCAGCTGGAATACGACTGTTTTCTGATTTTTTTTCATTTTCTACTGTCCCATAACATAAACCTCACAAATAAAGTTAACATCTTATAAGATATACTAATGTACCCTCGTCGTTCCGCTCGTCTTGGGACCCCAAACGACATATGAAATATTCACACTCCTGCGACCTGTAGAAATGTAGTTCCTCCAAAACTTCCACTCTGGCCAAAGAGTCTAAGACTGTATAGAGTCTGACATGACCTGATTTTCAGTTTTTGGACACAGGACTTTGGGCTTTTTTCCCCCTGGCCAAAAAAAACAGCCAAAAACACAGTCTGTAAAATTCAAACGTAAGAAAGGTGGGAAACTGTCTTTTCTTCAATAATTCCTAAAGGCAATGAGCCCGGATGCTGATTTCTCCGTATGTGTATCAGGGACTCCTGGCTGATCCAGGGTGCTGAGTTTCAGATCTGTGCAACCTTTGGAAAGGTCAAAGGTCAGCCACTGTGGTGTATTTTTTGTAATAATTCCTAAAGGCATTGAGTCAGGAGTCTGATTTTTCCGTATGTGTATCAGGGACTAAAGCTTATCCCGGTTGCCGAGTTTCAGACCTGTGCAACTTTCGGAAAAGGTCAATGGTCAGCCGTTCGGGTGTGTTTTTTGTAATAATTCCTAAAGGCATTGAGCCAGGAGTCTGATTTTTCCGTGTGTGTATCAGGGACTAAGGCTGATCTAGGGTGCAGAGTTTCAGACCTGTGCAACCTTCGGAAAGGTCAAAGGTCAGCCGTTCGGGTGTGTTTTTTGTAATAATTCCTAAAGACATTAAGCCAGAAGTCTGATTTTTCCGTATGTGTATCTAGGGTGCCGAGTTTAAGACCCGTGCAACCTTTGGAAAGGTCAAAGGTCAGCCATTTGGGTGTGTTTTTTGGAATAATTCCTAAAGGCATTAAGCCAGGAGTCTGATTTTTCCGTATGTGTATCAGGGACTAAGGCTGATCGAGGGTATTTTAATCTTTTTTCTACTGTCCTATAATATGAAGTTAACATCTTATAAGGTATATTGATGTACCCTCAGTGTTTAAATTTATAATGATTTCACTGTTTGGATGTGTTTTTCTATTTGTGTCTGTTTTTGTGCGCATTCAGAAGGAATACGGCTGTTTTCGCAATTTTTTTCATTTTTCTACTGTCCCATAACATAAACCTCACAAATAAAGTTAAAATCTTATAAGATATAGTTATATACCTTCAGTGTTTGATTTTGCAATGATTTCACTGTTTGAATGTGTTTTTCTATTTTTGTCTGTTTTTGTGCGCATTCAGCTGGAATACGACTGTTTTCTGATTTTTTTTCATTTTTCTACTGTCCCATAACATAAACCTCAGAAATAAAGTTAACATCTTATAAGATATTGTTATATACCTTCAGTGTTTGATTTTGCAATGATTTCACTGTTTGAATGTGTTTTTCTATTTTTGTCTGTTTTTGTGCGCATTCAGCTGGAATACGACTGTTTTCTGATTTTTTTTCATTTTTCTACTGTCCCATAACATAAACCTCACAAATAAAGTTAACATCTTATAAGATATACTAAGTACCCTCGTCGTTCCGCTCGTCTTTTGACCCCAAACGACATATGAAATATTCACACTCCTGCGACCTGTAGAAATGTAGTTCCTCCAAAACTTCCACTCTGGCCAAAGAGTCTAAGACTGTATAGAGTCTTCAGTTTTTGGACACAGGACTGTGGGCTTTTTTCCCCCTGGCCAAAAAAAACTGCCAAAAACACAGTCTGTAAAATTCAAATGTAAGAAAGGTGGGAAACTGTCTTTTCTTCAATAATTCCTAAAGGCAATGAGCCCGGATGCTGATTTCTCCGTATGTGTATCAGGGACTAAAGCTTATCCAGGTTGCCGAGTTTCAGACCTGTGCAACTTTCGGAAAAGGTCAATGGTTAGCCGTTCGGGTGTGTTTTTTGTAATAATTCCTAAAGGCATTAAGCCAGGAGTCTGATTTTTCTGTATGTGTATCAGGGACTAAGGCTAATCCAGGGTGCCGAGTTTCAGACCCGTGCAACCTTTGGAAAGGTCAAAGGTCAGCCGTTCGGGTGTGTTTTTTGTAATAATTCCTAAAGGCATTAAGCCAGGAGTCTGGCCAAAGAGTCTAAGACTGTATAGAGTCTGACATGACCTGATTTTCAGTTTTGGACACAGGACTTTGGGCTTTTTTCCCCCTGGCCAAAAAAAACTGCCAAAAACACAGTCTGTAAAATTCAAATGTAAGAAAGGTGGGAAACTGTCTTTTCTTCAATAATTCCTAAAGGCAATGAGCCCGGATGCTGATTTCTCCGTATGTGTATCAGGGACTCCTGGCTGATCCAGGGTGCTGAGTTTCAGATCTGTGCAACCTTTGGAAAGGTCAAAGGTCAGCCACTGTGGTGTATTTTTTGTAATAATTCCTAAAGGCATTGAGTCAGGAGTCTGATTTTTCCGTATGTGTATCAGGGACTAAAGCTTATCCCGGTTGCCGAGTTTCAGACCTGTGCAACTTTCGAAAAAGGTCAATGGTTAGCCGTTCGGGTGTGTTTTTTGTAATAATTCCTAAAGGCATTGAGCCAGGAGTCTGATTTTTCCGTGTGTGTATCAGGGACTAAGGCTGATCTAGGGTGCAGAGTTTCAGACCTGTGCAACCTTCGGAAAGGTCAAAGGTCAGCCGTTCGGGTGTGTTTTTTGTAATAATTCCTAAAGGCATTAAGCCAGAAGTCTGATTTTTCCGTATGTGTATCTAGGGTGCCGAGTTTAAGACCCGTGCAACCTTTGGAAAGGTCAAAGGTCAGCCATTTGGGTGTGTTTTTTGGAATAATTCCTAAAGGCATTAAGCCAGGAGTCTGATTTTTCCGTATGTGTATCAGGGACTAAGGCTGATCGAGGGTATTTTAATCTTTTTTCTACTGTCCTATAATATGAAGTTAACATCTTATAAGGTATATTGATGTACCCTCAGTGTTTGAATTTATAATGATTTTACTGTTTGGATGTGTTTTTCTATTTGTGTCTGTTTTTGTGCGCATTCAGCAGGGATACGGCTGTTTTCACAATTTTTTTCATTTTTCTACTGTCCCATAACATAAACCTCACAAATAAAGTTAAAATCTTATAAGATATAGTCATATACCTTCAGTGTTTGATTTTGCAATCATTTCACTGTTTGGATGTGTTTTTCTATTTGTCTCTGTTTTTGTGTGCATTCAGCAGGGATACGGCTGTTTTCTGATTTTTTTTCATTTTTCTACTGTCCCATAACATAAACCTCACAAATAAATGTAACATCTTATAAGATATAGTTATATACCATCAGTGTTTGATTTTGCAATGATTTCACTGTTTGAATGTGTTTTTCTATTTTTGTCTGTTTTTGTGTGCAGTAAGCTGGAATACGACTGTTTTCTGATTTTTTTTTCATTTTTCTACTGTCCCATAACATAAACCTCACAAATAAAGTTAACATCTTATAAGATATTCTTCGGTACCCTCAGTGTTTGATTTTGCAATGATTTCACTGTTTGGATGTGTTTTTCTATTTGTGTCTGTTTTTGTGCGCATTCAGCTGGAATACGACTGTTTTCTGATTTTTTTTCATTTTCTACTGTCCCATAACATAAACCTCACAAATAAAGTTAACATCTTATAAGATATACTAATGTACCCTCGTCGTTCCGCTCGTCTTGGGACCCCAAACGACATATGAAATATTCACACTCCTGCGACCTGTAGAAATGTAGTTCCTCCAAAACTTCCACTCTGGCCAAAGAGTCTAAGACTGTATAGAGTCTGACATGACCTGATTTTCAGTTTTTGGACACAGGACTTTGGGCTTTTTTCCCCCTGGCCAAAAAAAACAGCCAAAAACACAGTCTGTAAAATTCAAACGTAAGAAAGGTGGGAAACTGTCTTTTCTTCAATAATTCCTAAAGGCAATGAGCCCGGATGCTGATTTCTCCGTATGTGTATCAGGGACTCCTGGCTGATCCAGGGTGCTGAGTTTCAGATCTGTGCAACCTTTGGAAAGGTCAAAGGTCAGCCACTGTGGTGTATTTTTTGTAATAATTCCTAAAGGCATTGAGTCAGGAGTCTGATTTTTCCGTATGTGTATCAGGGACTAAAGCTTATCCCGGTTGCCGAGTTTCAGACCTGTGCAACTTTCGGAAAAGGTCAATGGTCAGCCGTTCGGGTGTGTTTTTTGTAATAATTCCTAAAGGCATTGAGCCAGGAGTCTGATTTTTCCGTGTGTGTATCAGGGACTAAGGCTGATCTAGGGTGCAGAGTTTCAGACCTGTGCAACCTTCGGAAAGGTCAAAGGTCAGCCGTTCGGGTGTGTTTTTTGTAATAATTCCTAAAGGCATTAAGCCAGAAGTCTGATTTTTCCGTATGTGTATCTAGGGTGCCGAGTTTAAGACCCGTGCAACCTTTGGAAAGGTCAAAGGTCAGCCATTTGGGTGTGTTTTTTGGAATAATTCCTAAAGGCATTAAGCCAGGAGTCTGATTTTTCCGTATGTGTATCAGGGACTAAGGCTGATCGAGGGTATTTTAATCTTTTTTCTACTGTCCTATAATATGAAGTTAACATCTTATAAGGTATATTGATGTACCCTCAGTGTTTAAATTTATAATGATTTCACTGTTTGGATGTGTTTTTCTATTTGTGTCTGTTTTTGTGCGCATTCAGAAGGAATACGGCTGTTTTCGCAATTTTTTTCATTTTTCTACTGTCCCATAACATAAACCTCACAAATAAAGTTAAAATCTTATAAGATATAGTTATATACCTTCAGTGTTTGATTTTGCAATGATTTCACTGTTTGAATGTGTTTTTCTATTTTTGTCTGTTTTTGTGCGCATTCAGCTGGAATACGACTGTTTTCTGATTTTTTTTCATTTTTCTACTGTCCCATAACATAAACCTCAGAAATAAAGTTAACATCTTATAAGATATTGTTATATACCTTCAGTGTTTGATTTTGCAATGATTTCACTGTTTGAATGTGTTTTTCTATTTTTGTCTGTTTTTGTGCGCATTCAGCTGGAATACGACTGTTTTCTAATTTTTTTTTCATTTTTCTACTGTCCCATAACATAAACCTCACAAATAAAGTTAACATCTTATAAGATATTCTTCGGTACCCTCAGTGTTTGATTTTGCAATGATTTCACTGTTTGGATGTGTTTTTCTATTTGTGTCTGTTTTTGTGCGCATTCAGCTGGAATACGACTGTTTTCTGATTTTTTTTCATTTTCTACTGTCCCATAACATAAACCTCACAAATAAAGTTAACATCTTATAAGATATACTAATGTACCCTCGTCGTTCCGCTCGTCTTGGGACCCCAAACGACATATGAAATATTCACACTCCTGCGACCTGTAGAAATGTAGTTCCTCCAAAACTTCCACTCTGGCCAAAGAGTCTAAGACTGTATAGAGTCTGACATGACCTGATTTTCAGTTTTTGGACACAGGACTTTGGGCTTTTTTCCCCCTGGCCAAAAAAAACAGCCAAAAACACAGTCTGTAAAATTCAAACGTAAGAAAGGTGGGAAACTGTCTTTTCTTCAATAATTCCTAAAGGCAATGAGCCCGGATGCTGATTTCTCCGTATGTGTATCAGGGACTCCTGGCTGATCCAGGGTGCTGAGTTTCAGATCTGTGCAACCTTTGGAAAGGTCAAAGGTCAGCCACTGTGGTGTATTTTTTGTAATAATTCCTAAAGGCATTGAGTCAGGAGTCTGATTTTTCCGTATGTGTATCAGGGACTAAAGCTTATCCCGGTTGCCGAGTTTCAGACCTGTGCAACTTTCGGAAAAGGTCAATGGTCAGCCGTTCGGGTGTGTTTTTTGTAATAATTCCTAAAGGCATTGAGCCAGGAGTCTGATTTTTCCGTGTGTGTATCAGGGACTAAGGCTGATCTAGGGTGCAGAGTTTCAGACCTGTGCAACCTTCGGAAAGGTCAAAGGTCAGCCGTTCGGGTGTGTTTTTTGTAATAATTCCTAAAGACATTAAGCCAGAAGTCTGATTTTTCCGTATGTGTATCTAGGGTGCCGAGTTTAAGACCCGTGCAACCTTTGGAAAGGTCAAAGGTCAGCCATTTGGGTGTGTTTTTTGGAATAATTCCTAAAGGCATTAAGCCAGGAGTCTGATTTTTCCGTATGTGTATCAGGGACTAAGGCTGATCGAGGGTATTTTAATCTTTTTTCTACTGTCCTATAATATGAAGTTAACATCTTATAAGGTATATTGATGTACCCTCAGTGTTTAAATTTATAATGATTTCACTGTTTGGATGTGTTTTTCTATTTGTGTCTGTTTTTGTGCGCATTCAGAAGGAATACGGCTGTTTTCGCAATTTTTTTCATTTTTCTACTGTCCCATAACATAAACCTCACAAATAAAGTTAAAATCTTATAAGATATAGTTATATACCTTCAGTGTTTGATTTTGCAATGATTTCACTGTTTGAATGTGTTTTTCTATTTTTGTCTGTTTTTGTGCGCATTCAGCTGGAATACGACTGTTTTCTGATTTTTTTTCATTTTTCTACTGTCCCATAACATAAACCTCACAAATAAAGTTAACATCTTATAAGATATACTAAGTACCCTCGTCGTTCCGCTCGTCTTTTGACCCCAAACGACATATGAAATATTCACACTCCTGCGACCTGTAGAAATGTAGTTCCTCCAAAACTTCCACTCTGGCCAAAGAGTCTAAGACTGTATAGAGTCTTCAGTTTTTGGACACAGGACTGTGGGCTTTTTTCCCCCTGGCCAAAAAAAACTGCCAAAAACACAGTCTGTAAAATTCAAATGTAAGAAAGGTGGGAAACTGTCTTTTCTTCAATAATTCCTAAAGGCAATGAGCCCGGATGCTGATTTCTCCGTATGTGTATCAGGGACTAAAGCTTATCCAGGTTGCCGAGTTTCAGACCTGTGCAACTTTCGGAAAAGGTCAATGGTTAGCCGTTCGGGTGTGTTTTTTGTAATAATTCCTAAAGGCATTAAGCCAGGAGTCTGATTTTTCTGTATGTGTATCAGGGACTAAGGCTAATCCAGGGTGCCGAGTTTCAGACCCGTGCAACCTTTGGAAAGGTCAAAGGTCAGCCGTTCGGGTGTGTTTTTTGTAATAATTCCTAAAGGCATTAAGCCAGGAGTCTGGCCAAAGAGTCTAAGACTGTATAGAGTCTGACATGACCTGATTTTCAGTTTTGGACACAGGACTTTGGGCTTTTTTCCCCCTGGCCAAAAAAAACTGCCAAAAACACAGTCTGTAAAATTCAAATGTAAGAAAGGTAGGAAACTGTCTTTTCTTCAATAATTCCTAAAGGCAATGAGCCCGGATGCTGATTTCTCCGTATGTGTATCAGGGACTCCTGGCTGATCCAGGGTGCTGAGTTTCAGATCTGTGCAACCTTTGGAAAGGTCAAAGGTCAGCCACTGTGGTGTATTTTTTGTAATAATTCCTAAAGGCATTGAGTCAGGAGTCTGATTTTTCCGTATGTGTATCAGGGACTAAAGCTTATCCCGGTTGCCGAGTTTCAGACCTGTGCAACTTTCGAAAAAGGTCAATGGTTAGCCGTTCGGGTGTGTTTTTTGTAATAATTCCTAAAGGCATTGAGCCAGGAGTCTGATTTTTCCGTGTGTGTATAGGGACTAAGGCTGATCCAGGGTGCCGAGTTTCAGACCTGTGCAACCTTCGGAAAGGTCAAAGGTCAGCCGTTCGGGTGTGTTTTTTGTAATAATTCCTAAAGGCATTAAGCCAGGAGTCTGATTTTTCCGTATGTGTATCAGGGACTAAGGCTGATCGAGGGTATTTTAATCTTTTTTCTACTGTCCTATAATATGAAGTTAACATCTTATAAGGTATATTGATGTACCCTCAGTGTTTAAATTTATATTGATTTCACTGTTTGGATGTGTTTTTCTATTTGTGTCTGTTTTTGTGCGCATTCAGCAGGGATATGGCTGTTTTCGCAATTTTTTTCATTTTTCTACTCTCCCATAACATAAACCTCACAAATAAAGTTAACATCTTATAAGATATAGTTATATACCTTCAGTGTTTGATTTTGCAATGATTTCACTGTTTGGATGTGTTTTTCTATTTGTCTCTGTTTTTGTGTGCATTCAGCAGGGATACGGCTGTTTTCTGATTTTATTCATTTTTTTATTGTCCCATAACATAAACCTCACAAATAAAGTTAACATCTCATAAGATATAGTTATATACCTTCAGTGTTTGATTTTGCAATGATTTCACTGTTTGAATGTGTTTTTCTATTTTTGTCTGTTTTTGTGCGCATTCAGCTGGAATACGACTGTTTTCTGATTTTTTTTCATTTTTCTACTGTCCCATAACATAAACCTCACAAATAAAGTTAACATCTTATAAGATATACTAATGTACCCTCGTCGTTCCGCTCGTCTTGGGACCCCAAACGACATATGAAATATTCACACTCCTGCGACCTGTAGAAATGTAGTTCCTCCAAAACTTCCACTCTGGCCAAAGAGTCTAAGACTGTATAGAGTCTTCAGTTTTTGGACACAGGACTGTGGGCTTTTTTCCCCCTGGCCAAAAAAAACTGCCAAAAACACAGTCTGTAAAATTCAAATGTAAGAAAGGTGGGAAACTGTCTTTTCTTCAATAATTCCTAAAGGCAATGAGCCCGGATGCTGATTTCTCCGTATGTGTATCAGGGACTCCTGGCTGATCCAGGGTGCCGAGTTTCAGACCCGTGCAACCTTTGGAAAGGTCAAAGGTCAGCCGCTGTGGTGTGTTTTTTGTAATAATTCCTAAAGGCATTGAGTCAGGAGTCTGATTTTTCCGTATGTGTATCAGGGACTAAAGCTCATCCCGGTTGCCGAGTTTCAGACCTGTGCAACTTTCGGAAAAGGTCAATGGTCAGCCGTTCGGGTGTGTTTTTTGTAATAATTCCTAAAGGCATTAAGCCAGGAGTCTGATTTTTCCGTATGTGTATCAGGGACTAAGGCTTATCCAGGGTGCCGAGTTTCAGACCCGTGCAACCTTTGGAAAGGTCAAAGGTCAGCCGTTCGGGTGTGTTTTTTGTAATAATTCCTAAAGGCATTGAGCCAGGAGTCTGATTTTTCCGTGTGTGTATCAGGGACTAAGGCTGATCCAGGGTGCCGAGTTTCAGACCTGTGCAACCTTCGGAAAGGTCAATGGTCAGCCGTTCGGGTGTGTTTTTTGTAATAATTCCTAAAGGCATTGAGCCAGGAGTCTGATTTTTCCGTATGTGTATCAGGGACTAAGGCTAATCTAGGGTGCCGAGTTTCAGACCTGTGTAACCTTCGGAAAGGTCAAAGGTCAGCCGTTTAGGTGTGTTTTTTGTAATAATTCCTAAAGGCATTAAGCCAGGAGTCTGATTTTTCCGTATGTGTATCAGGGACTAAGGCTGATCGAGGGTATTTTAATCATCTGTCCTATAATATGAAGTTAACATCTTATAAGGTATATTGATGTACCCTCAGTGTTTGAATTTATAATGATTTCACTGTTTGGATGTGTTTTTCTATTTGTCTCTGTTTTTGTGTGCATTCAGCAGGGATACGGCTGTTTTCTGATTTTATTCATTTTTTTATTGTCCCATAACATAAACCTCACAAATAAAGTTAACATCTCATAAGATATAGTTATATACCTTCAGTGTTTGATTTTGCAATGATTTCACTGTTTGAATGTGTTTTTCTATTTTTGTCTGTTTTTGTGCGCATTCAGCTGGAATACGACTGTTTTCTGATTTTTTTTCATTTTTCTACTGTCCCATAACATAAACCTCACAAATAAAGTTAACATCTTATAAGATATACTAATGTACCCTCGTCGTTCCGCTCGTCTTGGGACCCCAAACGACATATGAAATATTCACACTCCTGCGACCTGTAGAAATGTAGTTCCTCCAAAACTTCCACTCTGGCCAAAGAGTCTAAGACTGTATAGAGTCTTCAGTTTTTGGACACAGGACTGTGGGCTTTTTTCCCCCTGGCCAAAAAAAACTGCCAAAAACACAGTCTGTAAAATTTAAATGTAAGAAAGGTGGGAAACTGTCTTTTCTTCAATAATTCCTAAAGGCAATGAGCCCGGATGCTGATTTCTCCGTATGTGTATCAGGGACTCCTGGCTGATCCAGGGTGCCGAGTTTCAGACCCGTGCAACCTTTGGAAAGGTCAAAGGTCAGCCGCTGTGGTGTGTTTTTTGTAATAATTCCTAAAGGCATTGAGTCAGGAGTCTGATTTTTCCGTATGTGTATCAGGGACTAAAGCTCATCCCGGTTGCCGAGTTTCAGACCTGTGCAACTTTCGGAAAAGGTCAATGGTCAGCCGTTCGGGTGTGTTTTTTGTAATAATTCCTAAAGGCATTAAGCCAGGAGTCTGATTTTTCCGTATGTGTATCAGGGACTAAGGCTTATCCAGGGTGCCGAGTTTCAGACCCGTGCAACCTTTGGAAAGGTCAAAGGTCAGCCGTTCGGGTGTGTTTTTTGTAATAATTCCTAAAGGCATTGAGCCAGGAGTCTGATTTTTCCGTGTGTGTATCAGGGACTAAGGCTGATCCAGGGTGCCGAGTTTCAGACCTGTGCAACCTTCGGAAAGGTCAATGGTCAGCCGTTCGGGTGTGTTTTTTGTAATAATTCCTAAAGGCATTGAGCCAGGAGTCTGATTT
Organism: Solea solea; assembly: GCF_958295425.1. Classification (NCBI taxonomy): domain Eukaryota; kingdom Metazoa; phylum Chordata; class Actinopteri; order Pleuronectiformes; family Soleidae; genus Solea; species Solea solea. Next base: position 642,204 of record NC_081140.1, on the reverse strand, counting down.
TTCCGTATGTGTATCAGGGACTAAGGCTAATCTAGGGTGCCGAGTTTCAGACCTGTGTAACCTTCGGAAAGGTCAAAGGTCAGCCGTTTAGGTGTGTTTTTTGTAATAATTCCTAAAGGCATTAAGCCAGGAGTCTGATTTTTCCGTATGTGTATCAGGGACTAAGGCTGATCGAGGGTATTTTAATCATTTTTCTACTGTCCTATAATATGAAGTTTACATCTTATAAGGTATATTGATGTACCCTCAGTGTTTGAATTTATAATGATTTCACTGTTTGGATGTGTTTTTCTATTTGTGTCTGTTTTTGTGCGCATTCAGCAGGGATACGGCTGTTTTCGGATTTTTTTCATTTTTTTATTGTCCCATAACATAAACCTCACAAATAAAGTTAACATCTTATAAGATATAGTTATATACCTTCAGTGTTTGATTTTGCAATGATTTCACTGTTTGAATTTGTTTTTCTATTTTTGTCTGTTTTTGTGCGCATTCAGCTGGAATACGACTGTTTTCTGATTTTTTTTCATTTTTCTACTGTCCCATAACATAAACCTCACAAATAAAGTTAACATCTTATAAGATATACTAATGTACCCTCGTCGTTCCGCTCGTCTTGGGACCCCAAACGACATATGAAATATTCACACTCCTGCGACCTGTAGAAATGTAGTTCCTCCAAAACTTCCACTCTGGCCAAAGAGTCTAAGACTGTATAGAGTCTGACATGACCTGATTTTCAGTTTTTGGACACAGGACTTTGGGCTTTTTTCCCCCTGGCCAAAAAAAACTGCCAAAAACACAGTCTGTAAAATTCAAACGTAAGAAAGGTGGAAAACTGTCTTTTCTTCAATAATTCCTAAAGGCAATGAGCCCGGATGCTGATTTCTCCGTATGTGTATCAGGGACTCCTGGCTGATCCAGGGTGCTGAGTTTCAGATCTGTGCAACCTTTGGAAAGGTCAAAGGTCAGCCACTGTGGTGTATTTTTTGTAATAATTCCTAAAGGCATTGAGTCAGGAGTCTGATTTTTCCGTATGTGTATCAGGGACTAAAGCTTATCCCGGTTGCCGAGTTTCAGACCTGTGCAACTTTCGAAAAAGGTCAATGGTTAGCCGTTCGGGTGTGTTTTTTGTAATAATTCCTAAAGGCATTGAGCCAGGAGTCTGATTTTTCCGTGTGTGTATAGGGACTAAGGCTGATCCAGGGTGCCGAGTTTCAGACCTGTGCAACCTTCGGAAAGGTCAATGGTCAGCCGTTCGGGTGTGTTTTTTGTAATAATTCCTAAAGGCATTTAGCCAGGAGTCTGATTTTTCTGTATGTGTATCAGGGACTAAGGCTAATCCAGGGTGCCGAGTTTCAGACCCGTGCAACCTTTGGAAAGGTCAAAGGTCAGCCGTTCGGGTGTGTTTTTTGTAATAATTCCTAAAGGCATTAAGCCAGGAGTCTGATTTTTCCGTATGTGTATCAGGGACTAAGGCTAATCCAGGGTGTCGAGTTTCAGACCCGTGCAACCTTTGGAAAGGTCAAAGGTCAGCCGTTCAGGTGTGTTTTTTGTAATAATTCCTAAAGGCATTGAGCCAGGAGTCTGATTTTTCCGTGTGTGTATCAGGGACTAAGGCTGATCTAGGGTGCCGAGTTTCAGACCTGTGCAACCTTTGGAAAGGTCAAAGGTCAGCCGCTGTGGTGTGTTTTTTTGTAATAATTCCTAAAGGCATTGAGCCAGGAGTCTGATTTTTCCGTGTGTGTATAGGGACTAAGGCTGATCCAGGGTGCCGAGTTTCAGACCTGTGCAACCTTCAGAAAGGTCAATGGTCAGCCGTTCGGGTGTGTTTTTTGTAATTATTCATAAAGGCATCGAGCCAGGAGTCTGATTTTTCCGTATGTGTATCAGGGACTAAGGCTAATCTAGGGTGCCGAGTTTCAGACCTGTGTAACCTTCGGAAAGGTCAAAGGTCAGCCGTTTAGGTGTGTTTTTTGTAATAATTCCTAAAGGCATTAAGCCAGGAGTCTGATTTTTCCGAATGTGTATCAGGGACTAAGGCTGATCGAGGGTATTTTAATCTTTTTTCTACTGTCCTATAATATGAAGTTAACATCTTATAAGGTATATTGATGTACCCTCAGTGTTTGAATTTATAATGATTTCACTGTTTGGATGTGTTTTTCTATTTGTCTCTGTTTTTGTGTGCATTCAGCAGGGAAACGGCTGTTTTCTGATGTTTTTTCATTTTTTTATTGTCCCATAACATAAACCTCACAAATAAAGTTAACATCTCATAAGATATAGTTATATACCTTCAGTGTTTGATTTTGCAATGATCTCACTGTTTGAATGTGTTTTTCTATTTTTGTCTGTTTTTGTGCGCATTCAGCTGGAATACGACTGTTTTCTGATTTTTTTTCATTTTTTAACTGTCCCATAACATAAACCTCACAAATAAAGTTAACATCTTATAAGATATAGTTATATACCTTCAGTGTTTGATTTTGCAATGATTTCACTGTTTGAATGTGTTTTTCTATTTTTGTCTGTTTTTGTGCGCATTCAGCTGGAATACGACTGTTTTCTGATTTTTTTTCATTTTTCTACTGTCCCATAACATAAACCTCACAAATAAAGTTAACATCTTATAAGATATACCAATGTACCCTTGTCGTTCCGCTCGTCTTGGGACCCCAAACGACATATGAAATATTCACACTCCTGCGACCTGTAGAAATGTAGTTCCTCCAAAACTTCCACTCTGGCCAAAGAGTCTAAGACTGTATAGAGTCTTCAGTTTTTGGACACAGGACTGTGGGCTTTTTTCCCCCTGGCCAAAAAAAACTGCCAAAAACACAGTCTGTAAAATTCAAATGTAAGAAAGGTGGGAAACTGTCTTTTCTTCAATAATTCCTAAAGGCAATGAGCCCGGATGCTGATTTCTCCGTATGTGTATCAGGGACTCCTGGCTGATCCAGGGTGCCGAGTTTCAGACCCGTGCAACCTTTGGAAAGGTCAAAGGTCAGCCGCTGTGGTGTGTTTTTTGTAATAATTCCTAAAGGCATTGAGTCAGGAGTCTGATTTTTCCGTATGTGTATCAGGGACTAAAGCTTATCCCGGTTGCCGAGTTTCAGACCTGTGCAACTTTCGGAAAAGGTCAATGGTCAGCCGTTCGGGTGTGTTTTTTGTAATAATTCCTAAAGGCATTAAGCCAGGAGTCTGATTTTTCCGTATGTGTATCAGGGACTAAGGCTGATCCAGGGTGCCGAGTTACAGACCTGTGCAACCTTCGGAAAGGTCAATGGTCAGCCGTTCGGGTGTGTTTTTTGTAATAATTCCTAAAGGCATTGAGCCAGGAGTCTGATTTTTCCGTATGTGTATCAGGGACTAAGGCTAATCTAGGGTGCCGAGTTTCAGACCTGTGTAACCTTCGGACAGGTCAAAGGTCAGCCGTTTAGGTGTGTTTTTTGTAATAATTCCTAAAGGCATTAAGCCAGGAGTCTGATTTTTCCGTATGTGTATCAGGGACTAAGGCTGATCGAGGGTATTTTAATCTTTTTTCTACTGTCCTATAATATGAAGTTAACATCTTATAAGGTATATTGATGTACCCTCAGTGTTTGAATTTATAATGATTTCACTGTTTGGATGTGTTTTTCTATTTGTGTCTGTTTTTGTGCGCATTCAGCGGGGATACGGCTGTTTTCGGATTTTTTTCATTTTTTTATTGTCCCATAACATAAACATCACAAATAAAGTTAACATCTCATAAGATATAGTTATATACCTTCAGTGTTTGATTTTGCAATGATTTCACTGTTTGAATGTGTTTTTCTATTTTTGTCTGTTTTTGTGCGCATTCAGCTGGAATACGACTGTTTTCTGATCTTTTTTCATTTTCTACTGTCCCATAACATAAACCTCACAAATAAAGTTAACATCTTATAAGATATACTAATGTACCCTCGTCGTTCCGCTCGTCTTGGGACCCCAAACGACATATGAAATATTCACACTCCTGCGACCTGTAGAAATGTAGTTCCTCCAAAACTTCCACTCTGGCCAAAGAGTCTAAGACTGTATAGAGTCTGACATAACCTGATTTTCAGTTTTTGGACACAGGACTTTGGGCTTTTTTCCCCCTGGCCAAAAAAAACTGCCAAAAACACAGTCTGTAAAATTCAAACGTAAGAAAGGTGGGAAACTGTCTTTTCTTCAATAATTCCTAAAGGCAATGAGCCCGGATGCTGATTTCTCCGTATGTGTATCAGGGACTCCTGGCTGATCCAGGGTGCCGAGTTTCAGACCCGTGCAACCTTTGGAAAGGTCAAAGGTCAGCCGCTGTGGTGTGTTTTTTGTAATAATTCCTAAAGGCATTGAGTCAGGAGTCTGATTTTTCCGTATGTGTATCAGGGACTAAAGCTTATCCCGGTTGCCGAGTTTCAGACCTGTGCAACGTCCGGAAAAGGTCATTGGTCAGCCGTTCGGGTGTGTTTTTTGTAGTAATTCCTAAAGGCATTAAGCCAGGAGTCTGATTTTTCCGTATCTGTATCAGGGACTAAGGCTGATCCAGGGTGCCGAGTTACAGACCTGTGCAACCTTCGGAAAGCTCAATGGTCAGCCGTTCGGGTGTGTTTTTTGTAATAATTCCTAAAGGCATTGAGCCAGGAGTCTGATTTTTCCGTATGTGTATCAGGGACTAAGGCTAATCTAGGGTGCCGAGTTTCAGACCTGTGTAACCTTCGGAAAGGTCAAAGGTCAGCCGTTTAGGTGTGTTTTTTGTAATAATTCCTAAAGGCATTAAGCCAGGAGTCTGATTTTTCCGTATGTGTATCAGGGACTAAGGCTGATCGAGGGTATTTTAATCTTTTTTCTACTGTCCTATAATATGAAGTTAACATCTTATAAGGTATATTGATGTACCCTCAGTGTTTGAATTTATAATGATTTCACTGTTTGGATGTGTTTTTCTATTTGTGTCTGTTTTTGTGCGCATTCAGCAGGGATACGGCTGTTTTCGGATTTTTTTCATTTTTTTATTGTCCCATAACATAAACCTCACAAATAAAGTTAACATCTCATAAGATATAGTTATATACCTTCAGTGTTTGATTTTGCAATGATTTCACTGTTTGAATGTGTTTTTCTATTTTTGTCTGTTTTTGTGCGCATTCAGCTGGAATACGACTGTTTTCTGATTTTTTTTCATTTTTCTACTGTCCCATAACATACACCTCACAAATAAAGTTAACATCTTATAAGATATACTAATGTACCCTCGTCGTTCCGCTCGTCTTGGGACCCCAAACGACATATGAAATATTCACACTCCTGCGACCTGTAGAAATGTAGTTCCTCCAAAACTTCCACTCTGGCCAAAGAGTCTAAGACTGTATAGAGTCTGACATAACCTGATTTTCAGTTTTTGGACACAGGACTTTGGGCTTTTTTCCCCCTGGCCAAAAAAAACTGCCAAAAACACAGTCTGTAAAATTCAAACGTAAGAAAGGTGGGAAACTGTCTTTTCTTCAATAATTCCTAAAGGCAATGAGCCCGGATGCTGATTTCTCCGTATGTGTATCAGGGACTCCTGGCTGATCCAGGGTGCCGAGTTTCAGACCCGTGCAACCTTTGGAAAGGTCAAAGGTCAGCCGCTGTGGTGTGTTTTTTGTAATAATTCCTAAAGGCATTGAGTCAGGAGTCTGATTTTTCCGTATGTGTATCAGGGACTAAAGCTTATCCCGGTTGCCGAGTTTCAGACCTGTGCAACGTCCGGAAAAGGTCATTGGTCAGCCGTTCGGGTGTGTTTTTTGTAATAATTCCTAAAGGCATTAAGCCAGGAGTCTGATTTTTCCGTATCTGTATCAGGGACTAAAGCTTATCCCGGTTGCCGAGTTTCAGACCTGTGCAACGTTCGGAAAAGGTCATTGGTCAGCCGTTCGGGTGTGTTTTTTGTAATAATTCCTAAAGGCATTAAGCCAGGAGTCTGATTTTTCCGTATGTGTATCAGGGACTAAGGCTGATCGAGGGTATTTTAATCTTTTTTCTACCGTCCTATAATATGAAGTTAACATCTTATAAGGTATATTGATGTACCCTCAGTGTTTGATTTTGCAATGATTTCACTGTTTGGATGTGTTTTTCTATTTGTCTCTGTTTTTGTGCGCATTCAGCATGGATACGGCTGTTTTCGCAATTTTTTTCATTTTTCTACTGTCCCATAACATAAACCTCACAAATAAAGTTAACATCTCATAAGATATAGTTATATACCTTCAGTGTTTGATTTTGCAATGATTTCACTGTTTGGATGTGTTTTTCTATTTGTCTCTGTTTTTGTGCGCATTCAGCAGGGATACGGCTGTTTTCTGATTTTTTTCATTTTTCTACTGTCCCATAACATAAACCTCACAAAGGGTGATTTAGATTTCTCTTTTGTTTATTCACTGCATTTTGTTGATTGATGATTGATTCATTTTTTTCACAACTGCCTAAAACCTTTGCACAGTACTGTGGACAGTAGAAAAAAATCCGAAAACAGCCTTATCTCGGCTGGATGCGCACACAAACAGACACCAATAGAAAAACACATCCCAACAGTGAAATCATTGCAAAATCAAACACTGAGGGTACAGAAGTATATCTTATATGATGTTAACTTCATTAGTGAGGTTTATATTATGGGACAGTAGAAAAAAGAAAAAAATCCGAAAACAGCCTAACCTCAGCTGAATACGTCCAGTGAAAGTTAAATCATAAACTACTGATAAAAAATAAGGATTTTATACTTCATCAAAAAATGTTACCCTATTGTTTGTTGCAAAAAGTGAACTTTGACCCTATATTCCTCTAAAACGTATACAGTAAAAGTACTCCATACTACTAGTATATGAAGTGGGTTGAGTTCAGTGAAAGTGAAATCATACACTACTAATACAAATTATGGATTTTAAACTTCATCAAAAACGGATGATCACACAGGTCATACAAAACATCTAGCTTATGTTTGATTTGATGTAATTATTTTACATGTAATCACTATAATATGATAGGGTTAGGGTTAGTTTTGATAAATTATTTAACCTTTTTCTTTTTCAGTACATTGTGACTGATGTTGATGAGGTCGAGGTCTTCAGCGTCTGAGGCTGTGTCTTTGACAGTCAGGATGAATTGAGCCCCAAACAAAGTGAAACATTGTGTTTACCTGTAATTGCACCTGTGTAAACAAAACCAGACTTTTGTTTGGGTTCACGTAGAGGGCAAGTCTTTGAAGTCCCTCAAGATGCCTGTTTCTTTTTTTTACTCAAAGGAGTGAATGTGTGTATGAGCCTCTTTGTAGGTGTAGGTGCCTGTGTATCATGTCGATTTGAACTTGATGTGAGAACAAGAAGTGCCTGGAGTTGCACATACACACAGACACACAGACACAGACACACACACACACATTTATTCCTAAACCCACATTCACACCATACTATGATATCCCTAAAATACACCCACATCATTTTAGCTTCAGATATTGATTGAATAGTGTGTTATATGATAATGAAAAAATGTTGATATTCCCTGACAGTGGAAAATAACTTCACCTACACCAAATTTGAAGCAATTTGGTGTAAGATATCCTCAAAAAAAAATCCAAACGCACAAAGAATGCAGAGGATTAATCTGTTATGTTTTTATTACAAAAAATCTTGGAAGCGAACATTTCTGCCATGCATGTGTGGTGAAACAAAGGGGCAGTTTATTTCAACTACTACTGTAGCTTTAAGATAATTATCGACCATCGTCACACTCCAACGCAACGTAGTTCCCCACCACAGCAGCAGCGGATTAATATCCAAAACGTGAACAGGTTAGTGTCTGCTCAGCAGGTGGATGAACATGTAATGGAGTTGCAGCATCAGTCGCTGACCAAGGAATTACTGGGGAAGTTGGTGGTAGAGGGAGGCTATTGACATGTCACAGGAAGATGCTCAAAAATGTAGAGGTAAGTGAAATTTTACATTATTATAATGAGCTAAACAGCAGGCCATTGCTAAAATGTGTTCGTTAATTACAGTAACTACGTCTTTTCACTACATACATACACATGCATTTAAACACACACGCATTAATCGAAATATAGTTAATACTAATATATGCACATGTAAATGTTCCATGCTCTTTTTTTTCTTTTTCGCTTTGCTGTTTTTTTCGAAAGTTTAGTGTTTAAATGCAGTCAGTATCCTATCTCTGAGATGGTGTTGTCTGCGACGTTACACGGGAGCCAGACTTGCTGTCTGAACAGTTCCACTGTGAGAACCGATGTCCTCTCACCCGGACCCGCAGCTGCAAAGCTCCCGTTTTCGCGGAACCGCTTGCTGTGTTTCGGCTGCGTCTTCGGTTGTGAGGACTGTGGGTCACATTGCTGATCTGTTCAGAGAGCTTCGCTGGTGCTGCTGCTGCACTGTCCTGTCTATTTAACAAGTAGGCTATACACTAAATCTATCCCTCTATTCTTAAAAATTAGGTCCACTCTGAATGTTGATACAGTGTGGGTGTTGTAATTATTATTTTTTTTTTATGACAGTCTTTTCCATTCTTACAACGCACAGTTAACGTGACTGGATTCTGCTTCATCCGGGGAAAGAGGCTGACCCTCAGGCTTTGGACACCTACAGTATTTAGTTGATGACAAACTGTTTCCTTAACCCTCAGGCTTCATTATGATTCATTTCCACTGTGTTAGTGCATATGGCACACTTTCTTGTAAGAAGGTCTCTTGGCAAATTGGAATTCAAATGAAAACATTTTATTAATAGATCAATAGAACACTGAACATTGTTTTCACCATACACTTGAGTATATGGCAGGAATGTTCACTCCCAAGAATTGTTGTCATAAAAGATTAATACTTTTGTCCTGCATCAGTCCTCCTCAAAACCACCAAATATTCAATCATTTCCATATTACAAATGTCCTCTTTTCAAATTAAGAGGGGAGGGAGTACATGTTTTAGCTGATGCTACACAAAACTAACAATGCTTCAAAGTTAATATTGTGGGTAATCTTTGACATATTCAAGACTGATTCAAAAAAAATCTCCCAGCCACCCAACATTTGTCATATCTGTTGCCAGTACAACCCATGAAATGCTCATTTGTACTTGTCAGGAAGTCACTGCAGCTCTGACCTTGTAACCTAAATATGTTTCTGCTTCAAAATCACTTTGTTTCATACATGAGGCTAATGTCTGGCAGATTATACCAATCTTAGCCAATCTTCATCACTAAGTTTTATGTTAAATCCTGATTCCCATCTTTTTTTTTATGTATTTTGTAGCATTTTTTTTATATAGTCCCAATATAATTCTAATTGTGGTTTCTTTGTATGCGTTGATTATGATGATCTGGATCACACTATTCACTTCTCAGGAGGGGTCCATCCTGATCTCTTTCATATAGTAGTCTCTAAGTTGCAGGAATCCACAGAATTCATGATTGATTATCTAAATCCTTTTTTTCTGTCATATTTTGGAAACTCTCAAGCTGTCCATCTTTCACCAAAACACACCATGCTGTGATTCCCTTGGTTGTCCACTGTTTAAATCCTATATCGTACCTAGTCGGTGTAAAATTGCTATCATATTCAATAAATTAGTGTCTTTCTGTATCTTATATTTTTTTATTATACTGAACCATATTTTGTATGTGAACATCGTGATTGTGTCTATTTGGTTTTGAATCTTCTTGTATGTTTCTTTATCCCCAATTATATTCTGTACTGGGTTTTCTCCAAACTCTTTTTCTATTTCATTTCACTGTGTCTGGTTTGCACCAACCTACAATATATCTCAATTGGGCCGCATGGTAGTATTCCTTTAATTTTGGAAGTCTCATCCCTCCTTCTTCTTTTGGCAGCTGGAGAGTTTCCAGTCTTATCGTGGGTCTTTTGCCACCCCAACTAAACTTTGATATCATTTTATTCCAGCTCATAAATTGGGGCTTGGGGGACCTCTACTGGTAGGGCTTGGAATAGGTATAAGGGTCAGGGTCAGCGAGTTGGCAGCACCCCGCTTTACCCGCAGGCTGTAGCAGAGAGCCCCCCTTACAGCAACAACTTTGGCAACAACTTATTTTAAAATAAATATATATAAATATATATATATATGTATATATTATAAAATCACGACAAACCCACACCATAACCCCCCAAACATTTATGACCTTCCCCAAAGTTTCATCTTGGAATGCCCATGGCATCCAATCAAATTCTTTTAGAGCCCAACAAATTAAATTCTTGTTGAAAACTGACTTTGACATATTATGTTGTCAAGAACTGAGACTGAACACAAGTAAAGAGTAACGGTATCCAGCATGTGGAACAAAGGTCTAAGTGTAATTTCTATTGGCGAAAGTAAAGCTGATGGTGGGATCTTTTTTCTAAAACTGGTGATGTCACTATTATTCGTAAAACGAATGATTTCCTAATTTAATTCCTTGTAGATTGCTCATGTTGGATTGTTTTTACCGAGGAGAAAAAATACGAACGATACACGTGTACAACTCTCATGAGAGAACAAACATTTTTCAACTTTTTAAAAGACTTAAAGAACCCCTATTGGTCGGATACAAAATTATTTTATGTGGCGACTTTAACACTGTCATCGATGTAAACGACAGAGTGAGCTCTAAAGTCTTGAAACTCAGCTCTGATGGTAATCGCTTGACTCAATTCAATTCTTATGTAGACTAATTGTGATCTTAACAAGTCCTGGCAAATTAAAGTAGGCACAAGCACCATGACGTCCAATCTGAAGCAGCATCCTGCAATTTGTCTTCTTATGTCATCACTTTTTTTCAAAGGATGTATGTTACAGTATTTTAAATAAAATACACATAATGGAAATATATTGGTACAAAATCTGAAGGAATTTTTCATCATCTCCAGAAAAGAGCATATTTCGTATTTTAAATATGTATTTTTTTTAATACATGTATCAGAAATACTTCCCATCCCTGCTTAGAGACATTACGTGAAGGTTGAAAATTGTGTTGCTTTAAATAAAACCCATAACATGAGAATGTGCTTAAATTGAAGCACAATATATAATGATTATGTATAGAAAATGCACTCTGATTTTCGCAGTTGAAGCACAAGAATCTGGATCTTTACAAAACAAATGTTATCTATCCGCAATTCCTATACTCCTATTCCAAATATGTTTGTGATTTAAACAGCATTTGTCTAGTGTAACATTAGTGATACTTTTGCAGTAGTATATTTATTGTGAGACACAATTATACATTTTTCCCAAATCTGTCCATGCCTCATCCATCTCTTCCTCTCCCTTCTTGTCTTCCTCCTCAGCACATGGAGAAGATCTCCATGCTGGCTTTCCATCCAGTTAAGATGCACAGCTGCTATGAGAAGGTGGTGAACCTGAGCCTTGAGGGTCTGCAGCAACAGTTTGACGTGAGCAGCCCGTCAGTGTTTGTCCAAAGGGCCCAGATCCCCACGAGAGAGGTGAAACCTCAACTACTGACTAACCAGTCAGATATAGGTTATTGGTTAACTGGTTAACACAATGGGAAGTTTCTATGAGAGCTAATCATTTTATTGACACTCATTATATTGCTTGATCATTTCCCTACACTGTAGCTCCTGTTTGACTAGAGTTTGTCAAATAGTTGAATGATGAGGTTCTGACTGTGGCATTGATCAAGGACACAGTAGAACTAAAGGCGAACATCTTTTGGCGGTTTGATAACTCAGTGGACAGTTAAACAGTTAAACATGCCACAATACAGACTGTGGACCTGGGTCCACATGTGATAAATAACATTATCACATTATTTCATGGGATATTCCTATATGAGTCAGTTTGTCTGGTGTTACATGCATGTATGTCACAAAGTTAGGTACAAAACTACAAATTGTGTTTTACTAGATGTTTGAGCAGATCCTTCATCAGAGTCTCGAGTCTCAGGGTACAGAGGAGCTGTGTAAGATCATCCAGCACTGCCAGGACAGAGTCATTAAGGTAATACACAAAGAAAACAGGCTTGTGCATCAAATTATTGCATCACATCTACATTAATATCTAATAATATTACACCTGGCATACTCCAGCCCTGGGAGTGAAACTTTTGGTCTGGCCTTGTTTTAGTGTTAAGGAAAATTCAGGTTCAACTTTATCAATTTATTAATTTTTGAGCAAGAGTCCAGGATACCGGGCTATTGCCCAGCTTAATCCCTTCTGTGCATCTTCCTCTGATATTTTCAAGCCTCAACTTGCCAGCTCCATGTTTATTTTTATTATATCAGAAAGTATGAGTGTGTGGATGAGCTAACTCATGCTTTTGAAGCATGATGATGGTCGCCACAGCGGTTGTCTTCCAGATAGAGATTAGATAGAAAATAAAAACTCCAAACTCAAGGAATAAACACTTGACTTTTGCGAGAACAGGTGAACGTCACATAGTGTACCCTGAGACATTATTGCTCTGGACCATAATCAAGTGGACTGATAAGAGATTACCGGCATCTTGTGAAATGTGCCAGTACACAAATAAAAGTGCCGTTTCTGTGTACTGGACAGTACCGGGCCACTTCTAGTTAATAATTGTACTGTAGTGACAGTGATGGTATTTTATGTACACTTAATGTCTCTTATGTGATGTTATTCTTTAACAAACAAGTGCACAATAAAAATTCACTGGGAATTCTAAACAGCACATTGCAATTTATTCAATTATTATCGGAGTATTGATCAGTAATACAGTGAAAATGAGAGGAAATGTTTAAGGTGTGCGCCCCTAAATGTTCTGCTTGCTCTCCTAAAACATTCAGTTATAGGGGGGGCTACTGTGCTCCTAGTAAAAAGTTAGTCTGGTGCCCTGCATACATTGTTCTAAAGGGTTTATGGTCTTAGTTCCTCTTCAGTAGAGCTGCATGTCCACAATGTAAATTTAATTTTACATTTAAATGCAGAGCTGTCAGTGTGTGATTGACAGCTCTGCATTTCATGTTTGCAAAGTTGCAGTTATAGGTGGATTTGTAGTGGACAAGCTATCAGTATCCATCCCTTCTCTTATAACTATGGTTGTTTCTGGTTTCAAAAACTAACATGGTGTTGCCCAAAATACTAAACTCCTACATTTAAACAGGGGAGTCTAGTGGCAACCCAAATAGTTGACACATCCCAACCTTATGAGAACCTGCCTCTCAAAATGGGTTATGGATTCATATTTTATCTCTGACAAATGGAATGTGAACTATGATGAGGAAGGCATGACAATATTATAGCTATATCATGACATGAGACAAGATATGATCTTAGAATTTTGATATTGTCATATCGTGATCGGGTATTTGTGATGAATTTTCCTGGTTTGAGAATTTTGGAGAAAATCAAGCTCAAAAGTCAAGATTTTGACAATTATTTTGCAACAATTTGTGACTTTGCACTGCCCTCTAGTGGCCTAATATGATTTCACATGAAATATGTCACCTGCTTTGCATGCTACAGCTCCTTATTTTTCCAGTGATCCCCTATATGTCCATATCTACTTTGGACTATAGGAGAAAGTCCATCTCAAATATGAATGCTGACTGAATTCTATTGCAACCATTCCTGAATTTGCACTTCTCCCTACTGGCCGAAACGTGCATTTTTTTTAAGGTGGAATCGAAACTTAATGAAAATCGGAAGCGAATGCTGAAGGTGGCCCTACAGCATCATCATGTCATTGTTCCCAATAGAATGAGTGCGCGAGTTTTTGTTTTTTTATGTTAATATAATGTCAATGTATTAATGATATAAATATAATGATGGTGATGATAACAATAATAATATTAACAGCTATAATAATAATAATATTAATAATAATGATATGATTACAACAATAATGTGTGCTGTGAAAGCAACATTTGTTGAAAAAAACATTGTAGAAATATTTTTTTGAAGTTTGATTATGACAAATAACCATACAGTTAACTGAACAAATTAAATGTACATCTTATAAGATATACTTCTGTACTCTCAGTGTTTGATTTTGCAATGATTTCACGGATGTGTTTTTCTATTGGTGTCTGTTTGTAAGCGCATTCTGCTGAGATATGGCTGTTTCCGGATTTTTTTAAATTTTTCTGCTGTCCCATAATATTAACCTCACAAATGAAGTTCACATCTTAAAAGATTTAGTTCTGTACACTCACTGTTTGATTTTGCAAAGATTTAACTGTTGGGATGTGTTTTTCTATTGGTGTCTGTTTGTGTGCGCATTCAGCTGAGATAAGGCTGTTTACGGATTTTTTTAATTTTTCTGCTGTCCCATAACATAAACCTCACAAATGAAGTTAACATCTTAAAAGATTTAGTTCTGTACCCTCAGTGTTTGATTTTGCAATGATTTCACTGTTTGGATGTGTTTTTCTACAAGTGTCTGTTTGTGTGCGCATTCAGCTGAGATAAGGCTGTTATCGGATTTTTTTCATTTTTCTACTTTCCCATAATATCAACCTAACAAATGAACTTAACATCTTATAAGATATACTTCTTTACCCTCAGTGTTTAATTTTGCAAATATTTCACTGTTTGGATGTGTTTTTCTATTGAAGTCTGTTTGTGTGCGCATTCAGCTGAGATGAGGCTGTTTCCGGATTTTTTTAATTTTTCTGCTGTCCCATAACATAAACCTCACAAATGAAGTTAACATCTTAAAAGATTTAGTTCTGTACACTCACTGTTTGATTTTGCATTGATTTCACTATTTGGATGTGTTTTTCTATTGGTGTCTGTTTGTGTGCGCATACAGCTGAGATAAGGCTGTTTTCGGATTTTTTTCATTTTTCTACTTTCCCATAATATAAACCTAACAAATGAACTTAACATCTTATAAGATATACTTCTTTACCCTCAGTGTTTAATTTTGCAAAGATTTCACTGTTTGGACGTGTTTTTCTACAAGTGTCTGCTTGTGTGCGCATTCAGCTGAGATAAGGCTGTTTACGGATTTTTTAAATTTTTCTGCTGTCCCATAACATAAACCTCACAAATGAAGTTAACATCTTAAAAGATTTAGTTCTGTACACTCACTGTTTGATTTTGCAATGATTTCACTGTTTGGATGTGTTTTTCTATTGGTGTCTGTTTGTGTGCGCATTCAGCTGAGATAAGGCTGTTTCCGGATTTTTTTCATTTTTCTGCTGTCCCATAACATAAACCTCATAAATGAAGTTAACATCTTAAAATATTTAGTTCTGTACCCTTACTGTTTGATTTTGCATTGATTTCACTGTTGGGATGTGTTTTTCTACAAGTGTCTGCTTGTGTGCGCATTCAGCTGAGATAAGGCTGTTTACGGATTTTTTTAATTTTTCTGCTGTCCCATAACATAAACCTCACAAATGAAGTTAACATCTTAAAAGATTTAGTTCTGTACACTCACTGTTTGATTTTGCAATGATTTCACTGTTTGGATGTGTTTTTCTATTGGTGTCTGTTTGTGTGCGCATTCAGCTGAGATAAGGCTGTTTCCGGATTTTTTTCATTTTTCTGCTGTCCCATAACATAAACCTCACAAATGAAGTTAACATCTTAAAAGATTTAGTTCTGTACCCTCAGTGTTTGATTTTGCAATGATTTCACTGTTTGGATGTGTTTTTCTACAAGTGTCTGTTTGTGTGCGCATTCAGCTGAGATAAGGCTGTTATCGGATTTTTTTCATTTTTCTACTTTCCCATAATATAAACCTAACAAATGAACTTAACATCTTATAAGATATACTTCTTTACCCTCAGTGTTTAATTTTGCAAATATTTCACTGTTTGGATGTGTTTTTCTACAAGTGTCTGTTTGTGTGCGCATTCAGCTGAGATAAGGCTGTTTCCGGATTTTTTTCATTTTTCTGCTGTCCCATAACATAAACCTCACAAATGAAGTTAACATCTTAAAAGATTTAGTTCTGCACCCTCAGTGTTTGATTTTGCAATGATTTCACTGTTGGGATGTGTTTTTCTACAAGTGTCTGTTTGTGTGCGCATTCAGCTGAGATAAGGCTGTTTACGGATTTTTTTAATTTTTCTGCTGTCCCATAACATAAACCTCACAAATGAAGTTAACATCTTAAAAGATTTAGTTCTGTACACTCACTGTTTGATTTTGCATTGATTTCACTGTTTGGATGTGTTTTTCTATTGGTGTTTGTTTGTGTGCGCATACAGCTGAGATAAGGCTGTTTACGGATTTTTTTCATTTTTCTGCTGTCCCATAACATAAACCTCACAAATGAACTTAACATCTTATAAGATATACTTCTTTACCCTCAGTGTTTGATTTTGCAATGATTTCACTGTTTGGATGTGTTTTTCTATTGAAGTCTGTTTGTGTGCGCATTCAGCTGAGATAAGGCTGTTTCCGGATTTTTTTTAATTTTTCTTCTGTCCCATAACATAAACCTCACAAATGAAGTTAACATCTTAAAATATTTAGTTCTGTACCCTCAGTGTTTGATTTTGCAATGGTTTCACTGTTGGGATGTGTTTTTCTACAAGTGTCTGTTTGTGTGCGCATTCAGCTGAGATAAGGCTGTTTACGGATTTTTTTAATTTTTCTGCTGTCCCATAACATAAACCTCACAAATGAAGTTAACATCTTAAAAGATTTAGTTCTGTACACTCACTGTTTGATTTTGCATTGATTTCACTGTTTGGGTGTGTTTTTCTATTGGTGTCTGTTTGTGTGCGCATACAGCTGAGATAAGGCTGTTTCCGGATTTTTTTCATTTTTCTGCTGTCCCATAACATAAACCTCATAAATGAAGTTAACATCTTAAAATATTTAGTTCTGTACCCTTACTGTTTGATTTTGCATTGATTTCACTGTTGGGATGTGTTTTTCTACAAGTGTCTGTTTGTGTGCGCATTCAGCTGAGATAAGGCTGTTTACGGATTTTTTTAATTTTTCTGCTGTCCCATAACATAAACCTCACAAATGAAGTTAACATCTTAAAAGATTTAGTTCTGTACACTCACTGTTTGATTTTGCAATGATTTCACTGTTTGGATGTGTTTTTCTATTGGTGTCTGTTTGTGTGCGCACTCAGCTGAGATAAGGCTGTTTCCGGATTTTTTTCATTTTTCTGCTGTCCCATAACATAAACCTCATAAATGAAGTTAACATCTTAAAATATTTAGTTCTGTACCCTTAACTGTTTGATTTTGCATTGATTTCACTGTTGGGATGTGTTTTTCTACAAGTGTCTGCTTGTGTGCGCATTCAGCTGAGAAAAGGCTGTTTACGGATTTTTTTAATTTTTCTGCTGTCCCATAACATGAAACCTCACAAATGAAGTTAACATCTTAAAAGATTTAGTTCTGTACCCTCAGTGTTTGATTTTGCAATGATTTCACTGTTGGGATGTGTTTTTCTACAAGTGTCTGTTTGTGTGCGCATTAAGCTGAGATAAGGCTGTTTTCGGATTTTTTTCATTTTTCTACTTTCCCATAATATAAACCTAACAAATGAACTTAACATCTTATAAGATATACTTCTTTACCCTCAGTGTTTAATTTTGCAAAGATTTCACTGTTTGGATGTGTTTTTCTATTGGTGTCTGTTTGTGTGCGCATTCAGCTGAGATAAGGCTGTTTACGGATTTTTTTCATTTTTCTGCTGTCCCATAACATAAACCTCACAAATGAAGTTAACATCTTAAAAGATTTAGTTCTGTACACTCACTGTTTGATTTTGCATTGATTTCACTGTTGGGATGTGTTTTTCTACAAATGTCTGCTTGTGTGCGCATTCAGCTGAGAAAAGGCTGTTTACGGATTTTTTTAATTTTTCTGCTGTCCCATAACATGAAACCTCACAAATGAAGTTAACATCTTAAAAGATTTAGTTCTGTACCCTCAGTGTTTGATTTTGCAATGATTTCACTGTTGGGATGTGTTTTTCTACAAGTGTCTGTTTGTGTGCGCATTAAGCTGAGATAAGGCTGTTTACGGATTTTTTTCATTTTTCTGCTGTCCCATAACATAAACCTCACAAATGAAGTTAACATCTTAAAAGATTTAGTTCTGTACACTCACTGTTTGATTTTGCAATGATTTCACTGTTTGGATGTGTTTTTCTATTGGTGTCTGTTTGTGTGCGCATTCAGCTGAGATAAGGCTGTTTCCGGATTTTTTTAATTTTTCTGCTGTCCCATAACATAAACCTCACAAATGAAGTTAACATCTTAAAAGATTTAGTTCTGTACCCTCAGTGTTTGATTTTGCAATGATTTCACTGTTGGGATGTGTTTTTCTACAAGTGTCTGTTTGTGTGCGCATTCAGCTGAGATAAGGCTGTTTACGGATTTTTTTAATTTTTCTGCTGTCCCATAACATAAACCTCACAAATGAAGTTAACATCTTAAAAGATTTAGTTCTGTACACTCACTGTTTGATTTTGCAATGATTTCACTGTTTGGATGTGTTTTTCTATTGGTGTCTGTTTGTGTGCGCACTCAGCTGAGATAAGGCTGTTTCCGGATTTTTTTCATTTTTCTGCTGTCCCATAACATAAACCTCATAAATGAAGTTAACATCTTAAAATATTTAGTTCTGTACCCTTAACTGTTTGATTTTGCATTGATTTCACTGTTGGGATGTGTTTTTCTACAAGTGTCTGCTTGTGTGCGCATTCAGCTGAGAAAAGGCTGTTTACGGATTTTTTTAATTTTTCTGCTGTCCCATAACATGAAACCTCACAAATGAAGTTAACATCTTAAAAGATTTAGTTCTGTACCCTCAGTGTTTGATTTTGCAATGATTTCACTGTTGGGATGTGTTTTTCTACAAGTGTCTGTTTGTGTGCGCATTAAGCTGAGATAAGGCTGTTTACGGATTTTTTTCATTTTTCTGCTGTCCCATAACATAAACCTCACAAATGAACTTAACATCTTATAAGATATACTTCTTTACCCTCAGTGTTTGATTTTGCAATGATTTCACTGTTTGGATGTGTTTTTCTATTGAAGTCTGTTTGTGTGCGCATTCAGCTGAGATAAGGCTGTTTCCGGATTTTTTTCATTTTTCTGCTGTCCCATAACATAAACCTCATAAATGAAGTTAACATCTTAAAATATTTAGTTCTGTACCCTTACTGTTTGATTTTGCATTGATTTCACTGTTGGGATGTGTTTTTCTACAAGTGTCTGCTTGTGTGCGCATTCAGCTGAGATAAGGCTGTTTCCGGATTTTTTTCATTTTTCTGCTGTCCCATAACATAAACCTCACAAATGAAGTTAACATCTTAAAATATTTAGTTCTGTACCCTTACTGTTTGATTTTGCATTGATTTCACTGTTGGGATGTGTTTTTCTACAAGTGTCTGCTTGTGTGCGCATTCAGCTGAGATAAGGCTGTTTCCGGATTTTTTTCATTTTTCTGCTGTCCCATAACATAAACCTCACAAATGAAGTTAACATCTTAAAAGATTTAGTTCTGTACCCTCAGTGTTTGATTTTGCAATGATTTCACTGTTGGGATGTGTTTTTCTACAAGTGTCTGTTTGTGTGCGCATTCAGCTGAGATAAGGCTGTTTACGGATTTTTTTAATTTTTCTGCTGTCCCATAACATAAACCTCACAAATGAAGTTAACATCTTAAAAGATTTAGTTCTGTACACTCACTGTTTGATTTTGCATTGATTTCACTGTTGGGATGTGTTTTTCTACAAATGTCTGCTTGTGTGCGCATTCAGCTGAGAAAAGGCTGTTTACGGATTTTTTTAATTTTTCTGCTGTCCCATAACATGAAACCTCACAAATGAAGTTAACATCTTAAAAGATTTAGTTCTGTACCCTCAGTGTTTGATTTTGCAATGATTTCACTGTTGGGATGTGTTTTTCTACAAGTGTCTGTTTGTGTGCGCATTAAGCTGAGATAAGGCTGTTTACGGATTTTTTTCATTTTTCTGCTGTCCCATAACATAAACCTCACAAATGAACTTAACATCTTATAAGATATACTTCTTTACCCTCAGTGTTTGATTTTGCAATGATTTCACTGTTTGGATGTGTTTTTCTATTGGTGTCTGTTTGTGTGCGCATACAGCTGAGATAAGGCTGTTATCGGATTTTTTTCATTTTTCTACTTTCCCATAATATAAACCTAACAAATGAACTTAACATCTTATAAGATATACTTCTTTACCCTCAGTGTTTAATTATGCAAATATTTCACTGTTGGGATGTGTTTTTCTACAAGTGTCTGTTTGTGTGCGCATTCAGCTGAGATAAGGCTGTTTCCGGATTTTTTTAATTTTTCTGCTGTCCCATAACATAAACCTCACAAATGAAGTTAACATCTTAAAATATTTAGTTCTGTACACTCACTGTTTGATTTTGCAATGATTTCACTGTTTGGATGTGTTTTTCTACAAGTGTCTGTTTGTGTTCGCATACAGCTGAGATAAGGCTGTTTTCTGATTTTTTTTCATTTTCTACTGTCCCATAACATAAACCTCACAAATAAAGTTAACATCTTATAAGATATACTAATGTACCCTCGTCGTTCCGCTCGTCTTGGGACCCCAAACGACATATGAAATATTCACACTCCTGCGACTTGTAGTTCCTCTTTCACTCTGGCCAAAAGGGTCTAACCCTGGATTTCCACTGGACGCGGAACGGCCGCGGAACGGTAGCCGTTGCTAATTGCTTCCATTCTAATCAATGTGAGCATTCCCACCGGCCGCACTGCGGCCCGGATCAGCAGCGGCCCAGAATTGGCTCGCCGCGCCGCAGCGCTATCGATAGGAATCAGTTCTATTTTTTCCGTTGCCGCTGCTGAACCTCGTAAATTTCAACGAAGCAGATCGCACAAGACAGGAAGTCCGACACAGTATCAAAGTAAAACACTTCCGCCCCCCTTTCAAAATAAAACACAATACGCAGGTCACAACTTCACCTCAACGTTACGGTGCTCCCAGGTCAACAGTCATTTGATCCGAGGGTCTCGGAGACAATGGACAACGAGAGACTGATTATGGAAGTGGAGAAATGAAAGAAGCTGTGTTGTTGTTGTTGTTTCCTTTATACACACAGTCTATCGCGGGATCTCGCGTCCGTTCGAGATTATCGCGCGATCTTCCGTGAATACCGCTGGCTCCCAAGGCTCCGCGCCGCTGCCGTAACGCGCCCGGTGGGGATTGACGTTTGGGAGAGGACAAAGCAGAACCGCGCCGCGGCCGTTCCGCGGCCGTTCCGCGTCTAGTGGAAATCCAGGGTAAGACTGTATAGAGTCTGACATGACCTGATTTTCAGTTTTTGGATACAGGACTTTGGGCTTTTTTCCCCCGGCCAAAAAAAACTGCCAAAAACACAGTCTGTAAAATTCAAACGTAAGAAAGGTGGGAAACTGTCTTTTCTTCAATAATTCCTAAAGGCAATGAGCCCGGAGGCTGATTTCTCCATATGTGTATCAGGGACTCCTGGCTGATCCAGGGTGCCGAGTTTCAGACCTGTGCAACCTTTGGAAAGGTCAAAGGTCAGCCGCTCTGGTGTGTTTTTTGTAATAATTCCTAAAGGCATTGAGCCAGGAGTCTGATTTTTCCGTATGTGTATCAGGGATTTAGGCTTATCCCGGGTGCAGAGTTTCAGACCTGTGCAACCTTCGGAAAGGTCAATGGTCAGCCGTTCGGGTGTGTTTTTTGTAATAATTCCTAAAGGCATTCAGCCAGTGGTCTGATTTTTCCGTATCTGTATCAGGGACTAAGGCTTATCCAGGGTGCCAAGTTTCAGACCCGTGCAACCTTTGGAAAGGTCAAAGGTCAGCCGTTCGGGTGTGTTTTTTGTAATAATTCCTAAAGGCATTGAGCCAGGAGTCTGATTTTTCCGTATGTGTATCAGGGATTTAGGCTTATCCCGGTAGCCGAGTTTCAGACCTGTGCAACCTTCGGAAAGGTCAATGGTCAGCCGTTCGGGTGTGTTTTTTGTAATAATTCCTAAAGGCATTGAGTCAGGAGTCTGATCTTTCCGTATGTGTATCAGGGATTTAGGCTTATCCCCCGTGCAGAGTTTCAGACCTGTGCAACCTTCGGAAAGGTCAATGGTCAGCCGTTCGGGTGTGTTTTTTGTAATAATTCCTAAAGGCATTCAGCCAGTGGTCTGATTTTTCCGTATCTGTATCAGGGACTAAGGCTTATCCAGGGTGCCAAGTTTCAGACCCGTGCAACCTTTGGAAAGGTCAAAGGTCAGCCGTTCGGGTGTGTTTTTTGTAATAATTCCTAAAGGCCTTAAGCCAGGAGTCTGATTTTTCCGTATGTGTATCAGGGACTAAAGCTTATCCCGGTTGCCGAGTTTCAGACCTGTGCAACCCTCGGAAAGGTCAATGGTCAGCCGTTCGGGTGTTTTTTTTGTAATAATTCCTAAAGGCATTGAGCCAGGAGTCTGATTTTTCCGTATGTGTATCAGGGATTTAGGCTTAACCCGGTAGCCGAGTTTCAGGCCTGTGCAACCTTCGGAAAGGTCAATGGTCAGCCGTTCGGGTGTGTTTTTTGTAATAATTCCTAAAGGCATTGAGTCAGGAGTCTGATCTTTCCGTATGTGTATCAGGGATTTAGGCTTATCCCCCGTGCAGAGTTTCAGACCTGTGCAACCTTCGGAAAGGTCAATGGTCAGCCGTTCGGGTGTGTTTTTTGTAATAATTCCTAAAGGCATTCAGCCAGTGGTCTGATTTTTCCGTATCTGTATCAGGGACTAAGGCTTATCCAGGGTGCCAAGTTTCAGACCCGTGCAACCTTTGGAAAGGTCAAAGGTCAGCCGTTCGGGTGTGTTTTTTGTAATAATTCCTAAAGGCCTTAAGCCAGGAGTCTGATTTTTCCGTATGTGTATCAGGGACTAAAGCTTATCCCGGTTGCCGAGTTTCAGACCTGTGCAACCCTCGGAAAGGTCAATGGTCAGCCGTTCGGGTGTTTTTTTTGTAATAATTCCTAAAGGCATTGAGCCAGGAGTCTGATTTTTCCGTATGTGCATCAGGGACTAAGGCTAAGAGAGGAACCTCTTTTGAGCTTTTCTTAATCGTGCATTAATATTTGTAGTATCTCCTAATAAGCAGGTTTGAGGATCTAATGGGAGATGTAGTCCTAGGAGTTTTGTCATAATGCCAGAGAAATCATGCCAGAATGTGTTAAGTTTTGTGCATAACCAAGTGCAGTGTAGGAATGAACCCTCTTCTATACTACATCTAAAGCACAGGTTGGATATCTCAGGTTTATATTTATGTAATTTCTGTGGCGTAAGATAGGTTTGATGAAGAAAGTTATAATAAGTCAGCCTGTATCTAGAAGTAAGAGTGGCAGTTAGACTTTTTTGACACAATTCAGCCCAGAGCTCTGTACCCATTGTCACACCCAAGTCAGACTCCCATTTCTCCCTTGATTTATGTAAACCTGGTTTTGGAGCATCATCCATCAAGAGGGAGTAGACTTTTGCAATAAGACGGGGTGCGTTACCCTCCTGAAGCAGTTTTTCCAGATCGCTGAGCATGGGTAAAGTCATTTCAGATCCCAAAACAGATTTAAGAAATGATCTTAACTGTAAATAACAAAAAAAGTTTCTACTGGACAGATCATATTTCCTCCTTAGGTCCTCAAAAGACATCAGGCATCCATCCTTATAACAGTCCTCCAAATGATGAATCCCTTTCTGGTGCCACGTTTCCAGGATCTTATTATCCACTGACATAGGTATGAGTTCGTTCTGTTTCAATGGTGTCCTGGGTGAAAATATATTTTTTAGTCCAGTATTTTTCCGGACTTCATGCCATGTTTTGATGATATGGGTCAAAACAGGGTTGTCAGTTCTTCTGGAGATGGTTGTAGGTGTCCATTTATAGCTGAAGTCTGCAGGAACCTTTTCTTTAACAGCATACATTCCAATTGAAACCCAAGGTGGGACATTTTCCCTTTCAAATAAAAAAGAAACAAGTCGCATCTGGGCAGCCAAATAATGCTTTTCAAGGTTAGGCAGTCGAAGACCCCCCAGTTTATAATCCCATGTAAGTTTTTCCATTGAAACCCTTGGAGTCTTACCATTCCATATGAATTGTCTAATATGTTTATTCAGGTTTTTAAAAAAGCTGGATGGCACTGGGATTGGTAAGGACTGAAAGAGGTACTGCAGCCTTGGTAATATATTCATTTTAATGCAATTTATTCGGCCGATCAAAGTGATAGGTAAGCTCATCCATTTCTGTAAATCCTCTATTATTCGACTAACTAGTGGTGAGTAGTTGAGTTTGTACACATTTTTAAGGTTGTTATCCACCATAATTCCAAGGTATCTTATCCCGCTTGGAGACCATTTAAATGGACCTCTTTGCTGATGTTCAGTGTAGTCAAAATTTGAAAGTGGAAGAATTTCACATTTATCGTAATTTACCTTATATCCAGAGACATATCCAAATGCATGCAAAACGGTTTTCAATTTAGCAAGGGAATCAGATGGTTTTGTTAAATACAGAATTATATCATCTGCCATCAGATTGATTTTATGTATCGTCTGGTCCACTTTCACACCTTTTATCTCTGAATCGTGTCTGATTGTCTCGGCCAGAGGTTCAATAGCTATAACGAAAAGCCCAGGGGATAAGGGACACCCTTGTCTGCTCGATCTACTGAGGGGGAAGACAGTGGACATTTGTCCATTAGTAATTATTCTGGCCTGTGGATTCTTATACAGCATTCTGACCCAATTAATAAAATAGGAGCCAAATCCAAATTTAGATAGAACCTTGAATAGATAGGGCCACTCAAGCCTATCAAAGGCCTTTTCCGCGTCCAGCGTAACGGCTATACTAGGTTCAGTACTGGAGGTTGCCATATGAATAACGTTAAGTAACCTACACATGTTATTGGCAGAGGATCTCTTCTGGATAAAGCCAACCTGGTCTCGGTTTATCAATTTTGGTAAGAATTCACTCAACCTGTTTGCTATAGCTTTAGAAAACAATTTATAATCCGCATTCAAGAGTGAAATTGGTCGGAAAGAGGAGCATTTTAAGGGGTCTTTGTTTTTTTTATGGATCACTGTAATTATAGCCATTGAAAATGAATCAGGGAGGCTTTGTGTTTTAGATGCTAGATTAATTACATCCATAAGGAGAGGTATAAGCAAATCCTTAAACTCTTTATAAAATTCGGGGGGAAACCCATCCTCCCCTGGTGATTTATCAGATTGCAGCGTTGCTAGAGCGTTTTCGATCTCTTTGGAGGTAAATGGTGAATCTAAATACCTCTGGTCGTCTTGACTCAGTTTAGGCAAATCAATATTATTTAAGAATGTATCTATTGTGGACAGATCTTCTGGTGATTCCGACTTGTATAAATTAACATAAACTTTTTAAAAGTTTCATTTATTTCTTTTGGGTTCTGTGTAATACAGCCATGTTCGTCTTCAATTTGGTTAATTGTTTTTGAACTCTCCTCTTTCTTTAATTGCCAGGATAGGACTTTATGAGCCTTCTCCCCCAGTTCGTAGTACCTTTGTTTCGTTCTCAAAATGTCTTTCTCAGCCCTATAAGTGCATAGTGTATTATACTTGAGTTTTCTTTTTACCAATAAACTGTATATCTTCTTATCCCTATGTTGCTGAAAGTCTTTTTCCAGCCCAAGAATTTCTTTTTCAAATTTTTCCACTTCTGCTACATATGATTTTTTAAGTCCTTTTGTATATGAGATTATTTGTCCTCTTAAATAAGCTTTTAATGTATCCCATAGTATGAAACTATTAGGGGAAGAAGGACAGTTTGTTTCACAGAATAGTTTGATTTGATCCCTGACAAATTTACAGAAGTCAGGGACCTGTGTATCAGGGATTTAGGCTTATCCCGGGTGCAGAGTTTCAGGCCTGTGCAACCTTCGGAAAGGTCAATGGTCAGCCGTTCCGGTGTGTTTTTTGTAATAATTCCTAAAGGCATTGAGCCAGGAGTCTGATTTTTCCGTATGTGTATCAGGGACTAAGGCTAATCTAGGGTGCCGAGTTTCAGACCTGTGTAACCTTCGGAAAGGTCAATGGTCAGCCGTTTAGATTCAAGATTCAAGATTCAAGATTCAAGATTCAAGATTTCTTCATTGTCATACTAACACACATTAGACATGAGGTCAGAACGAAAATCAGTCTCTCCAGAACCCGGTCGGCCCAGCAATAAGAAGAATAAGAAAATAAGAAATAAGAACCAACAGTTTAGCTTAACAAAATATAAATTAAAAGAGATCAAAACTTTAAACCTCTGGAGGTAAGGTGCTGTGCAAAAAAGAATTTGGTGCAAGGGTGTGTACGGTACTGGGGGCATGTGCAAAGTACAGTACGTGGGGGGTGGGGGCAGCAGGGCTATGGGGTTACAGAGAGTTAAGGAGTCTGACAGCTCCAGGGAAGAAGCTGTTCCTCAGTCTCGTAGTGCTGCTCTTGATGCTCCGTAGCCTCCTGCCTGAGGGGAGGGGGGTGAACAGTGTGTGTGCCGGGTGAGTGGGATCTCTCATGATGCAGGTAGCCCTTTTCCTGCATCTGGAGGTGAAGATGTCCGTGATGGTGGGGAGGCTGCTGCCCACGGTTCTCTGTGCAGCTTTCACCACTCTGCTGCAGAGCAGCTGCCGTGCCACACAGTGATGCAGGAGCACAGGACACTCTCCACTACACATCTGTAGAAGGTGATAAGGGCTGACCTTCCTAGTCCAGCGCGTCTCAGCCTCCTGAGGAAGTAGAGGCGCTGGTGTGCCTTCCGGACCAGGCTGGAAGTGTTGCTGCTCCAGGTGAGGTCGTCCTTGAGATGCACGCCCAGGTACCTGAAGCTGGAGACCACTTCCACCGCTGTTCCTCCGATGTGCAGGGGAGAATGGGGGGGATGTCTGCTCTGATGTTTAGGTGTGTTTTTTGTAAAAATTCCTAAAGGCATTAAGCCAGGAGTCTGATTTTTCCGTATGTGTATCAGGGACTAAGGCTGATCGAGGGTATTTTAATCTTTTTTCTACTGTCCTATAATATGAAGTTAACATCTTATAAGGTATATTGATGTACCCTCAGTGTTTGAATTTATAATGATTTCACTGTTTGGATGTGTTTTTCTATTTGTGTCTGTTTTTGTGCGCATTCAGACACACCCGAACGGCTGACCTTTGACCTTTCCAAAGGTTGCACGGGTCTGAAACTGTTTCTACTGTCCCATAACATAAACCTCACAAATAAAGTTAACATCTTATAAGATATAGTTATATACCTTCAGTGTTTGATTTTGCAATGATTTCACTGTTTAAATGTGTTTTTCTATTTTTGTCTGTTTTTGTGCGCATTCAGCTGGAATACGACTGTTTTCTGATTTTTTTTCATTTTTCTACTGTCCCATAACATAAACCTCACAAATAAAGTTAACATCTTATAAGATATACTAATGTACCCTCGTCGTTCCGCTCGTCTTGGGACCCCAAACGACATATGAAATATTCACACTCCTGCGACCTGTAGAAATGTAGTCCCTCCAAAACTTCCACTCTGGCCAAAGAGTCTAAGACTGTATAGAGTCTGACATGACCTGATTTTCAGTTTTTGGACACAGGACTTTGGGCTTTTTTCCCCCTGGCCAAATACTGCCAAAAACACAGTCTGTAAAATTCAAACGTAAGAAAGGTGGGAAACTGTCTTTTCTTCAATAATTCCTAAAGGCAATGAACCCGGATGCTGATTTCTCCGTATGTGTATCAGGGACTAAGGCTAATCCAGGGTGTCAAGTTTCAGACCCGTGCAACCTTTGGAAAGGTCAAAGGTCAGCCATTTGGGTGTGTTTTTTGTAATAATTCCTAAAGGCATTAAGCCAGGAGTCTGATTTTTCCGTATGTGTATCAGGGACTAAGGCTGATCGAGGGTATTTTAATCTTTTTTCTACTGTCCTATAATATGAAGTTAACATCTTATAAGGTATATTGATGTACCCTCAGTGTTTAAATTTATAGTGATTTCACTGTTTGGATGTGTTTTTCTATTTGTGTCTGTTTTTGTGCGCATTCAGAAGGAATACGGCTGTTTTCGCAATTTTTTTCATTTTTCTACTGTCCCATAACATAAACCTCACAAATAAAGTTAAAATCTTATAAGATATAGTTATATACCTTCAGTGTTTGATTTTGCAATGATTTCACTGTTTGAATGTGTTTTTCTATTTTTGTCTGTTTTTGTGCGCATTCAGCTGGAATACGACTGTTTTCTGATTTTTTTTTCATTTTTCTACTGTCCCATAACATAAACCTCACAAATAAAGTTAACATCTTATAAGATATTCTTCAGTACCCTCAGTGTTTGATTTTGCAATGATTTCACTGTTTGGATGTGTTTTTCTATTTGTGTCTGTTTTTGTGCGCATTCAGCTGGAATACGACTGTTTTCTGATTTTTTTTCATTTTCTACTGTCCCATAACATAAACCTCACAAATAAAGTTAACATCTTATAAGATATACTAATGTACCCTCGTCGTTCCGCTCGTCTTGGGACCCCAAACGACATATGAAATATTCACACTCCTGCGACCTGTAGAAATGTAGTTCCTCCAAAACTTCCACTCTGGCCAAAGAGTCTAAGACAGTATAGAGTCTGACATGACCTGATTTTCAGTTTTTGGACACAGAACTTTGGGCTTTTTCCCCCTGGCCAAAAAAAACTGCCAAAAAACACAGTCTGTAAAATTCAAACGTAAGAAAGGTGGGAAACTGTCTTTTCTTCAATAATTCCTAAAGGCAATGAGCCCGGATGCTGATTTCTCCGTATGTGTATCAGGGACTCCTGGCTGATCCAGGGTGCCGAGTTTCAGACCCGTGCAACCTTTGGAAAGGTCAAAGGTCAGCCGTTCGGATGTGTTTTTTGTAATAATTCCTAAAGGCATTGAGTCAGGAGTCTGATTTTTCTGTATGTGTATCAGGGACTGAGGCTAATCCAGGGTGCCGAGTTTCAGACCCGTGCAACCTTTGGAAAGGTCAAAGGTCAGCCGTTCGGGTGTGTTTTTTGTAATAATTCCTAAAGGCATTAAGCCAGGAGTCTGATTTTTCCGTATGTGTATCAGGGACTAAGGCTAATCCAGGGTGTCGAGTTTCAGACCCGTGCAACTTTTGGAAAGGTCAAAGGTCAGCCGTTCGGGTGTGTTTTTTGTAATAATTCCTAAAGGCATTGAGCCAGGAGTCTGATTTTTCCGTGTGTGTATCAGGGACTAAGGCTGATCTAGGATGCCGAGTTTCAGACCTGTGCAACCATCGGAAAGGTCAAAGGTCAGCCGCTCGGGTGTGTTTTTTGTAATAATTCCTAAAGGCATTAAGCCAGGAGTCTGATTTTTCCGTATGTGTATCAGGGACTAAGGCTGATCGAGGGTATTTTAATCTTTTTTCTACTGTCCTATAATATGAAGTTAACATCTTATAAGGTATATTGATGTACCCTCAGTGTTTAAATTTATATTGATTTCACTGTTTGGATGTGTTTTTCTATTTGTCTCTGTTTTTGTGTGCATTCAGCAGGGATACGGCTGTTTTCTGATTTTATTCATTTTTTTATTGTCCCATAACATAAACCTCACAAATAAAGTTAACATCTCATAAGATATAGTTATATACCTTCAGTGTTTGATTTTGCAATGATTTCACTGTTTGAATGTGTTTTTCTATTTTTGTCTGTTTTTGTGCGCATTCAGCTGGAATACGACTGTTTTCTGATTTTTTTTCATTTTTCTACTGTCCCATAACATAAACCTCACAAATAAAGTTAACATCTTATAAGATATACTAATGTACCCTCGTCGTTCCGCTCGTCTTGGGACCCCAAACGACGTATGAAATATTCACACTCCTGCGACCTGTAGAAATGTAGTCCCTCCAAAACTTCCACTCTGGCCAAAGAGTCTAAGACTGTATAGAGTCTGACATGACCTGATTTTCAGTTTTTGGACACAGGACTTTGGGCTTTTTTCCCCCGGGCCAAATACTGCCAAAAACACAGTCTGTAAAATTCAAACGTAAGAAAGGTGGGAAACTGTCTTTTCTTCAATAATTCCTAAAGGCAATGAGCCCGGATGCTGATTTCTCCGTATGTGTATCAGGGACTCCTGGCTGATCCAGGGTGCCGAGTTTCAGACCCGTGCAACCTTTGGAAAGGTCAAAGGTCAGCCGCTGTGGTGTGTTTTTTGTAATTATTCCTAAAGGCATTGAGCCAGGAGTCTGATTTTTCCGTGTGTGTATAGGGACTAGTGCTGATCCAGGGTGCCGAGTTTCAGACCTGTGCAACCTTTGGAAAGGTCAAAGGTCAGCCGCTGTGGTGTGTTTTTTGTAATAATTCCTAAAGGCATTGAGCCAGGAGTCTGATTTTTCCGTGTGTGTATAGGGACTAGTGCTGATCCAGGGTGCCGAGTTTCAGACCTGTGCAACCTTCGGAAAGGTCAATGGTCAGCCGTTCGGGTGTGTTTTTTGTAATAATTCCTAAAGGCATCGAGCCAGGAGTCTGATTTTTCCGTATGTGTATCAGGGACTAAGGCTAATCTAGGGTGCCGAGTTTCAGACCTGTGTAACCTTCGGAAAGGTCAAAGGTCAGCCGTTTAGGTGTGTTTTTTGTAATAATCCCTAAAGGCATTAAGCCAGGAGTCTGATTTTTCCGTATGTGTATCAGGGACTAAGGCTGATCGAGGGTATTTTAATCTTTTTTCTACTGTCCTATAATATGAAGTTAACATCTTATAAGGTATATTGATGTACCCTCAGTGTTTGAATTTATAATGATTTCACTGTTTGGATGTGTTTTTCTATTTGTCTCTGTTTTTGTGTACATTCAGCAGGGATACGGCTGTTTTCTGATGTTTTTTCATTTTTTTATTGTCCCATAACATAAACCTCACAAATAAAGTTAACATCTCATAAGATATAGTTATATACCTTCAGTGTTTGATTTTGCAATAGTTTCACTGTTTGGATGTGTTTTTCTATTTGTGTCTGTTTTTGTGCGCATTCAGCTGGAATACAACTGTTTTCTGATTTTTTTTCATTTTCTACTGTCCCATAACATGAACCTCACAAATAAAGTTAACATCTTATAAGATATACTAAGTACCCTCGTCGTTCCGCTCGTCTTTTGACCCCAAACGACATATGAAATATTCACACTCCTGCGACCTGTAGAAATGTAGTTCCTCCAAAACTTCCACTCTGGCCAAAGAGTCTAAGACTGTATAGAGTCTTCAGTTTTTGGACACAGGACTGTGGGCTTTTTTCCCCCTGGCCAAAAAAAACTGCCAAAAACACAGTCTGTAAAATTCAAATGTAAGAAAGGTGGGAAACTGTCTTTTCTTCAATAATTCCTAAAGGCAATGAGCCCGGATGCTGATTTCTCCGTATGTGTATCAGGGACTCCTGGCTGATCCAGGGTGCCGAGTTTCAGACCCGTGCAACCTTTGGAAAGGTCAAAGGTCAGCCGCTGTGGTGTGTTTTTTGTAATAATTCCTAAAGGCATTGAGTCAGGAGTCTGATTTTTCCGTATGTGTATCAGGGACTAAAGCTTATCCCGGTTGCCGAGTTTCAGACCTGTGCAACCTTTGGAAAGGTCAAAGGTCAGCCGTTCGGGTGTGTTTTTTGTAATAATTCCTAAAGGCATTAAGCCAGGAGTCTGATTTTTCCGTATGTGTATCAGGGACTAAGGCTGATCGAGGGTATTTTAATCTTTTTTCTACTGTCCTATAATATGAAGTTAACATCTTATAAGGTATATTGATGTACCCTCAGTGTTTGAATTTATAATGATTTTACTGTTTGGATGTGTTTTTCTATTTTTGTCTGTTTTTGTGCGCATTCAGCTGGAATACGACTGTTTTCTGATTTTTTTTCATTTTTCTACTGTCCCATAACATAAACCTCACAAATAAAGTTAACATCTTATAAGATATACTAATGTACCCTCGTCGTTCCGCTCGTCTTGGGACCCCAAACGACGTATGAAATATTCACACTCCTGCGACCTGTAGAAATGTAGTCCCTCCAAAACTTCCACTCTGGCCAAAGAGTCTAAGACTGTATAGAGTCTGACATGACCTGATTTTCAGTTTTTGGACACAGGACTTTGGGCTTTTTTCCCCCGGGCCAAATACTGCCAAAAACACAGTCTGTAAAATTCAAACGTAAGAAAGGTGGGAAACTGTCTTTTCTTCAATAATTCCTAAAGGCAATGAGCCCGGATGCTGATTTCTCCGTATGTGTATCAGGGACTCCTGGCTGATCCAGGGTGCCGAGTTTCAGACCCGTGCAACCTTTGGAAAGGTCAAAGGTCAGCCGCTGTGGTGTGTTTTTTGTAATTATTCCTAAAGGCATTGAGCCAGGAGTCTGATTTTTCCGTGTGTGTATAGGGACTAGTGCTGATCCAGGGTGCCGAGTTTCAGACCTGTGCAACCTTTGGAAAGGTCAAAGGTCAGCCGCTGTGGTGTGTTTTTTGTAATAATTCCTAAAGGCATTGAGCCAGGAGTCTGATTTTTCCGTGTGTGTATAGGGACTAGTGCTGATCCAGGGTGCCGAGTTTCAGACCTGTGCAACCTTCGGAAAGGTCAATGGTCAGCCGTTCGGGTGTGTTTTTTGTAATAATTCCTAAAGGCATCGAGCCAGGAGTCTGATTTTTCCGTATGTGTATCAGGGACTAAGGCTAATCTAGGGTGCCGAGTTTCAGACCTGTGTAACCTTCGGAAAGGTCAAAGGTCAGCCGTTTAGGTGTGTTTTTTGTAATAATCCCTAAAGGCATTAAGCCAGGAGTCTGATTTTTCCGTATGTGTATCAGGGACTAAGGCTGATCGAGGGTATTTTAATCTTTTTTCTACTGTCCTATAATATGAAGTTAACATCTTATAAGGTATATTGATGTACCCTCAGTGTTTGAATTTATAATGATTTCACTGTTTGGATGTGTTTTTCTATTTGTCTCTGTTTTTGTGTACATTCAGCAGGGATACGGCTGTTTTCTGATGTTTTTTCATTTTTTTATTGTCCCATAACATAAACCTCACAAATAAAGTTAACATCTCATAAGATATAGTTATATACCTTCAGTGTTTGATTTTGCAATAGTTTCACTGTTTGGATGTGTTTTTCTATTTGTGTCTGTTTTTGTGCGCATTCAGCTGGAATACAACTGTTTTCTGATTTTTTTTCATTTTCTACTGTCCCATAACATGAACCTCACAAATAAAGTTAACATCTTATAAGATATACTAAGTACCCTCGTCGTTCCGCTCGTCTTTTGACCCCAAACGACATATGAAATATTCACACTCCTGCGACCTGTAGAAATGTAGTTCCTCCAAAACTTCCACTCTGGCCAAAGAGTCTAAGACTGTATAGAGTCTTCAGTTTTTGGACACAGGACTGTGGGCTTTTTTCCCCCTGGCCAAAAAAAACTGCCAAAAACACAGTCTGTAAAATTCAAATGTAAGAAAGGTGGGAAACTGTCTTTTCTTCAATAATTCCTAAAGGCAATGAGCCCGGATGCTGATTTCTCCGTATGTGTATCAGGGACTCCTGGCTGATCCAGGGTGCCGAGTTTCAGACCCGTGCAACCTTTGGAAAGGTCAAAGGTCAGCCGCTGTGGTGTGTTTTTTGTAATAATTCCTAAAGGCATTGAGTCAGGAGTCTGATTTTTCCGTATGTGTATCAGGGACTAAAGCTTATCCCGGTTGCCGAGTTTCAGACCTGTGCAACCTTTGGAAAGGTCAAAGGTCAGCCGTTCGGGTGTGTTTTTTGTAATAATTCCTAAAGGCATTAAGCCAGGAGTCTGATTTTTCCGTATGTGTATCAGGGACTAAGGCTGATCGAGGGTATTTTAATCTTTTTTCTACTGTCCTATAATATGAAGTTAACATCTTATAAGGTATATTGATGTACCCTCAGTGTTTGAATTTATAATGATTTTACTGTTTGGATGTGTTTTTCTATTTGTGTCTGTTTTTGTGCGCATTCAGCAGGGATACGGCTGTTTTCACAATTTTTTTCATTTTTCTACTGTCCCATAACATAAACCTCACAAATAAAGTTAAAATCTTATAAGATATAGTTATATACCTTCAGTGTTTGATTTTGCAATCATTTCACTGTTTGGATGTGTTTTTCTATTTGTCTCTGTTTTTGTGTGCATTCAGCAGGGATACGGCTGTTTTCTGATTTTTTTTCATTTTTCTACTGTCCCATAACATAAACCTCACAAATAAATGTAACATCTTATAAGATATAGTTATATACCATCAGTGTTTGATTTTGCAATGATTTCACTGTTTGAATGTGTTTTTCTATTTTTGTCTGTTTTTGTGTGCAGTAAGCTGGAATACGACTGTTTTCTGATTTTTTTTTCATTTTTCTACTGTCCCATAACATAAACCTCACAAATAAAGTTAACATCTTATAAGATATTCTTCGGTACCCTCAGTGTTTGATTTTGCAATGATTTCACTGTTTGGATGTGTTTTTCTATTTGTGTCTGTTTTTGTGCGCATTCAGCTGGAATACGACTGTTTTCTGATTTTTTTTCATTTTCTACTGTCCCATAACATAAACCTCACAAATAAAGTTAACATCTTATAAGATATACTAATGTACCCTCGTCGTTCCGCTCGTCTTGGGACCCCAAACGACATATGAAATATTCACACTCCTGCGACCTGTAGAAATGTAGTTCCTCCAAAACTTCCACTCTGGCCAAAGAGTCTAAGACTGTATAGAGTCTGACATGACCTGATTTTCAGTTTTTGGACACAGGACTTTGGGCTTTTTTCCCCCTGGCCAAAAAAAACAGCCAAAAACACAGTCTGTAAAATTCAAATGTAAGAAAGGTGGGAAACTGTCTTTTCTTCAATAATTCCTAAAGGCAATGAGCCCGGATGCTGATTTCTCCGTATGTGTATCAGGGACTCCTGGCTGATCCAGGGTGCTGAGTTTCAGATCTGTGCAACCTTTGGAAAGGTCAAAGGTCAGCCACTGTGGTGTATTTTTTGTAATAATTCCTAAAGGCATTGAGTCAGGAGTCTGATTTTTCCGTATGTGTATCAGGGACTAAAGCTTATCCCGGTTGCCGAGTTTCAGACCTGTGCAACTTTCGGAAAAGGTCAATGGTCAGCCGTTCGGGTGTGTTTTTTGTAATAATTCCTAAAGGCATTGAGCCAGGAGTCTGATTTTTCTGTATGTGTATCAGGTACTAAGGCTAATCCAGGGTGCCGAGTTTCAGACCCGTGCAACCTTTGGAAAGGTCAAAGGTCAGCCGTTCGGGTGTGTTTTTTGTAATAATTCCTAAAGGCATTAAGCCAGGAGTCTGGCCAAAGAGTCTAAGACTGTATAGAGTCTGACATGACCTGATTTTCAGTTTTTGGACACAGGACTTTGGGCTTTTTTCCCCCTGGCCAAAAAAAACTGCCAAAAACACAGTCTGTAAAATTCAAACGTAAGAAAGGTGGGAAACTGTCTTTTCTTCAATAATTCCTAAAGGCAATGAGCCCGGATGCTGATTTCTCCGTATGTGTATCAGGGACTCCTGGCTGATCCAGGGTGCTGAGTTTCAGATCTGTGCAACCTTTGGAAAGGTCAAAGGTCAGCCACTGTGGTGTATTTTTTGTAATAATTCCTAAAGGCATTGAGTCAGGAGTCTGATTTTTCCGTATGTGTATCAGGGACTAAAGCTTATCCCGGTTGCCGAGTTTCAGACCT
The DNA here is from genome assembly GCF_958295425.1 of Solea solea. Taxonomy (NCBI): domain Eukaryota; kingdom Metazoa; phylum Chordata; class Actinopteri; order Pleuronectiformes; family Soleidae; genus Solea; species Solea solea. The sequence continues at coordinate 606,496 of NC_081140.1, read as the reverse complement.
GTGCAACTTTCGGAAAAGGTCAATGGTTAGCCGTTCGGGTGTGTTTTTTGTAATAATTCCTAAAGGCATTAAGCCAGGAGTCTGATTTTTCTGTATGTGTATCAGGGACTAAGGCTAATCCAGGGTGCCGAGTTTCAGACCCGTGCAACCTTTGGAAAGGTCAAAGGTCAGCCGTTCGGGTGTGTTTTTTGTAATAATTCCTAAAGGCATTAAGCCAGGAGTCTGGCCAAAGAGTCTAAGACTGTATAGAGTCTGACATGACCTGATTTTCAGTTTTTGGACACAGGACTTTGGGCTTTTTTCCCCCTGGCCAAAAAAAACAGCCAAAAACACAGTCTGTAAAATTCAAACGTAAGAAAGGTGGAAAACTGTCTTTTCTTCAATAATTCCTAAAGGCAATGAGCCCGGATGCTGATTTCTCCGTATGTGTATCAGGGACTCCTGGCTGATCCAGGGTGCTGAGTTTCAGATCTGTGCAACCTTTGGAAAGGTCAAAGGTCAGCCACTGTGGTGTATTTTTTGTAATAATTCCTAAAGGCATTGAGTCAGGAGTCTGATTTTTCCGTATGTGTATCAGGGACTAAAGCTTATCCCGGTTGCCGAGTTTCAGACCTGTGCAACTTTCGAAAAAGGTCAATGGTTAGCTGTTCGGGTGTGTTTTTTGTAATAATTCCTAAAGGCATTGAGCCAGGAGTCTGATTTTTCCGTGTGTGTATAGGGACTAAGGCTGATCCAGGGTGCCGAGTTTCAGACCTGTGCAACCTTCGGAAAGGTCAATGGTCAGCCGTTCGGGTGTGTTTTTTGTAATAATTCCTAAAGGCATTTAGCCAGGAGTCTGATTTTTCTGTATGTGTATCAGGGACTAAGGCTAATCCAGGGTGCCGAGTTTCAGACCCGTGCAACCTTTGGAAAGGTCAAAGGTCAGCCGTTCGGGTGTGTTTTTTGTAATAATTCCTAAAGGCATTAAGCCAGGAGTCTGATTTTTCCGTATGTGTATCAGGGACTAAGGTTAATCCAGGGTGTCGAGTTTCAGACCCGTGCAACCTTTGGAAAGGTCAAAGGTCAGCCGTTCGGGTGTGTTTTTTGTAATAATTCCTAAAGGCATTGAGCCAGGAGTCTGATTTTTCCGTGTGTGTATCAGGGACTAAGGCTGATCTAGGGTGCCGAGTTTCAGACCTGTGCAACCTTTGGAAAGGTCAAAGGTCAGCCGCTGTGGTGTGTTTTTTTGTAATAATTCCTAAAGGCATTGAGCCAGGAGTCTGATTTTTCCGTGTGTGTATAGGGACTAAGGCTGATCCAGGGTGCCGAGTTTCAGACCTGTGCAACCTTCAGAAAGGTCAATGGTCAGCCGTTCGGGTGTGTTTTTTGTAATTATTCATAAAGGCATCGAGCCAGGAGTCTGATTTTTCCGTATGTGTATCAGGGACTAAGGCTAATCTAGGGTGCCGAGTTTCAGACCTGTGTAACCTTCGGAAAGGTCAAAGGTCAGCCGTTTAGGTGTGTTTTTTGTAATAATTCCAAAAGGCATTAAGCCAGGAGTCTGATTTTTCCGAATGTGTATCAGGGACTAAGGCTGATCGAGGGTATTTTAATCTTTTTTCTACTGTCCTATAATATGAAGTTAACATCTTATAAGGTATATTGATGTACCCTCAGTGTTTGAATTTATAATGATTTCACTGTTTGGATGTGTTTTTCTATTTTTGTCTGTTTTTGTGCGCATTCAGCTGGAATACGACTGTTTTCTGATTTTTTTTCATTTTTTAACTGTCCCATAACATAAACCTCACAAATAAAGTTAACATCTTATAAGATATAGTTATATACCTTCAGTGTTTGATTTTGCAATGATTTCACTGTTTGAATGTGTTTTTCTATTTTTGTCTGTTTTTGTGCGCATTCAGCTGGAATACGACTGTTTTCTGATTTTTTTTCATTTTTCTACTGTCCCATAACATAAACCTCACAAATAAAGTTAACATCTTATAAGATATACCAATGTACCCTTGTCGTTCCGCTCGTCTTGGGACCCCAAACGACATATGAAATATTCACACTCCTGCGACCTGTAGAAATGTAGTTCCTCCAAAACTTCCACTCTGGCCAAAGAGTCTAAGACTGTATAGAGTCTTCAGTTTTTGGACACAGGACTGTGGGCTTTTTTCCCCCTGGCCAAAAAAAACTGCCAAAAACACAGTCTGTAAAATTCAAATGTAAGAAAGGTGGGAAACTGTCTTTTCTTCAATAATTCCTAAAGGCAATGAGCCCGGATGCTGATTTCTCCGTATGTGTATCAGGGACTCCTGGCTGATCCAGGGTGCCGAGTTTCAGACCCGTGCAACCTTTGGAAAGGTCAAAGGTCAGCCGCTGTGGTGTGTTTTTTGTAATAATTCCTAAAGGCATTGAGTCAGGAGTCTGATTTTTCCGTATGTGTATCAGGGACTAAAGCTTATCCCGGTTGCCGAGTTTCAGACCTGTGCAACTTTCGGAAAAGGTCAATGGTCAGCCGTTCGGGTGTGTTTTTTGTAATAATTCCTAAAGGCATTAAGCCAGGAGTCTGATTTTTCCGTATGTGTATCAGGGACTAAGGCTGATCCAGGGTGCCGAGTTACAGACCTGTGCAACCTTCGGAAAGGTCAATGGTCAGCCGTTCGGGTGTGTTTTTTGTAATAATTCCTAAAGGCATTGAGCCAGGAGTCTGATTTTTCCGTATGTGTATCAGGGACTAAGGCTAATCTAGGGTGCCGAGTTTCAGACCTGTGTAACCTTCGGAAAGGTCAAAGGTCAGCCGTTTAGGTGTGTTTTTTGTAATAATTCCTAAAGGCATTAAGCCAGGTGTCTGATTTTTCCGTATGTGTATCAGGGACTAAGGCTGATCGAGGGTATTTTAATCTTTTTTCTACTGTCCTATAATATGAAGTTAACATCTTATAAGGTATATTGATGTACCCTCAGTGTTTGAATTTATAATGATTTCACTGTTTGGATGTGTTTTTCTATTTGTGTCTGTTTTTGTGCGCATTCAGCGGGGATACGGCTGTTTTCGGATTTTTTTCATTTTTTTATTGTCCCATAACATAAACATTACAAATAAAGTTAACATCTCATAAGATATAGTTATATACCTTCAGTGTTTGATTTTGCAATGATTTCACTGTTTGAATGTGTTTTTCTATTTTTGTCTGTTTTTGTGCGCATTCAGCTGGAATACGACTGTTTTCTGATTTTTTTTCATTTTCTACTGTCCCATAACATAAACCTCACAAATAAAGTTAACATCTTATAAGATATACTAATGTACCCTCGTCGTTCCGCTCGTCTTGGGACCCCAAACGACATATGAAATATTCACACTCCTGCGACCTGTAGAAATGTAGTTCCTCCAAAACTTCCACTCTGGCCAAAGAGTCTAAGACTGTATAGAGTCTGACATAACCTGATTTTCAGTTTTTGGACACAGGACTTTGGGCTTTTTTCCCCCTGGCCAAAAAAAACTGCCAAAAACACAGTCTGTAAAATTCAAACGTAAGAAAGGTGGGAAACTGTCTTTTCTTCAATAATTCCTAAAGGCAATGAGCCCGGATGCTGATTTCTCTGTATGTGTATCAGGGACTCCTGGCTGATCCAGGGTGCCGAGTTTCAGACCCGTGCAACCTTTGGAAAGGTCAAAGGTCAGCCGCTGTGGTGTGTTTTTTGTAATAATTCCTAAAGGCATTGAGTCAGGAGTCTGATTTTTCCGTATGTGTATCAGGGACTAAAGCTTATCCCGGTTGCCGAGTTTCAGACCTGTGCAACGTCCGGAAAAGGTCATTGGTCAGCCGTTCGGGTGTGTTTTTTGTAATAATTCCTAAAGGCATTAAGCCAGGAGTCTGATTTTTCCGTATCTGTATCAGGGACTAAGGCTGATCCAGGGTGCCGAGTTACAGACCTGTGCAACCTTCGGAAAGGTCAATGGTCAGCCGTTCGGGTGTGTTTTTTGTAATAATTCCTAAAGGCATTGAGCCAGGAGTCTGATTTTTCCGTATGTGTATCAGGGACTAAGGCTAATCTAGGGTGCCGAGTTTCAGACCTGTGTAACCTTCGGAAAGGTCAAAGGTCAGCCGTTTAGGTGTGTTTTTTGTAATAATTCCTAAAGGCATTAAGCCAGGAGTCTGATTTTTCCGTATGTGTATCAGGGACTAAGGCTGATCGAGGGTATTTTAATCTTTTTTCTACTGTCCTATAATATGAAGTTAACATCTTATAAGGTATATTGATGTACCCTCAGTGTTTGAATTTATAATGATTTCACTGTTTGGATGTGTTTTTCTATTTGTGTCTGTTTTTGTGCGCATTCAGCAGGGATACGGCTGTTTTCGGATTTTTTTCATTTTTTTATTGTCCCATAACATAAACCTCACAAATAAAGTTAACATCTCATAAGATATAGTTATATACCTTCAGTGTTTGATTTTGCAATGATTTCACTGTTTGAATGTGTTTTTCTATTTTTGTCTGTTTTTGTGCGCATTCAGCTGGAATACGACTGTTTTCTGATTTTTTTTCATTTTTCTACTGTCCCATAACATACACCTCACAAATAAAGTTAACATCTTATAAGATATACTAATGTACCCTCGTCGTTCCGCTCGTCTTGGGACCCCAAACGACATATGAAATATTCACACTCCTGCGACCTGTAGAAATGTAGTTCCTCCAAAACTTCCACTCTGGCCAAAGAGTCTAAGACTGTATAGAGTCTGACATAACCTGATTTTCAGTTTTTGGACACAGGACTTTGGGCTTTTTTCCCCCTGGCCAAAAAAAACTGCCAAAAACACAGTCTGTAAAATTCAAACGTAAGAAAGGTGGGAAACTGTCTTTTCTTCAATAATTCCTAAAGGCAATGAGCCCGGATGCTGATTTCTCCGTATGTGTATCAGGGACTCCTGGCTGATCCAGGGTGCCGAGTTTCAGACCCGTGCAACCTTTGGAAAGGTCAAAGGTCAGCCGCTGTGGTGTGTTTTTTGTAATAATTCCTAAAGGCATTGAGTCAGGAGTCTGATTTTTCCGTATGTGTATCAGGGACTAAAGCTTATCCCGGTTGCCGAGTTTCAGACCTGTGCAACGTCCGGAAAAGGTCATTGGTCAGCCGTTCGGGTGTGTTTTTTGTAATAATTCCTAAAGGCATTAAGCCAGGAGTCTGATTTTTCCGTATCTGTATCAGGGACTAAAGCTTATCCCGGTTGCCGAGTTTCAGACCTGTGCAACGTTCGGAAAAGGTCATTGGTCAGCCGTTCGGGTGTGTTTTTTGTAATAATTCCTAAAGGCATTAAGCCAGGAGTCTGATTTTTCCGTATGTGTATCAGGGACTAAGGCTGATCGAGGGTATTTTAATCTTTTTTCTACCGTCCTATAATATGAAGTTAACATCTTATAAGGTATATTGATGTACCCTCAGTGTTTGATTTTGCAATGATTTCACTGTTTGGATGTGTTTTTCTATTTGTCTCTGTTTTTGTGCGCATTCAGCATGGATACGGCTGTTTTCGCAATTTTTTTCATTTTTCTACTGTCCCATAACATAAACCTCACAAATAAAGTTAACATCTCATAAGATATAGTTATATACCTTCAGTGTTTGATTTTGCAATGATTTCACTGTTTGGATGTGTTTTTCTATTTGTCTCTGTTTTTGTGCGCATTCAGCAGGGATACGGCTGTTTTCTGATTTTTTTCATTTTTCTACTGTCCCATAACATAAACCTCACAAAGGGTGATTTAGATTTCTCTTTTGTTTATTCACTGCATTTTGTTGATTGATGATTGATTCATTTTTTTCACAACTGCCTAAAACCTTTGCACAGTACTGTGGACAGTAGAAAAAAATCCGAAAACAGCCTTATCTCGGCTGGATGCGCACACAAACAGACACCAATAGAAAAACACATCCCAACAGTGAAATCATTGCAAAATCAAACACTGAGGGTACAGAAGTATATCTTATATGATGTTAACTTCATTAGTGAGGTTTATATTATGGGACAGTAGAAAAAAGAAAAAAATCCGAAAACAGCCTAACCTCAGCTGAATACGTCCAGTGAAAGTTAAATCATAAACTACTGATAAAAAATAAGGATTTTATACTTCATCAAAAAATGTTACCCTATTGTTTGTTGCAAAAAGTGAACTTTGACCCTATATTCCTCCAAAACGTATACAGTAAAAGTACTCCATACTACTAGTATATGAAGTATAGGTGGTACTGAGTTCAGTGAAAGTGAAATCATACACTACTAATACAAATTATGGATTTTAAACTTCATCAAAAACGGATGATCACACAGGTCATACAAAACATCTAGCTTATGTTTGATTTGATGTAATTATTTTACATGTAATCACTATAATATGATAGGGTTAGGGTTAGTTTTGATAAATTATTTAACCTTTTTCTTTTTCAGTACATTGTGACTGATGTTGATGAGGTCGAGGTCTTCAGCGTCTGAGGCTGTGT